>NC_034178.2:48153452-48340702 GCF_002021735.2 Oncorhynchus kisutch | reverse complement strand
AACGAGCAAGCAGGAGAGAGAGAGAGAACGAGCAAGCCAGGAGAGAGAGAGATAACGAAGCAACGGAGAGAAGAGAACGAGCAAGCAGGAGAGAGAGAGGAGAACGGACGCAGGCGAGAGAGAGAGCACGAGGCCAGAGGGAGAGGAGATGAACGAGCAAGCAGAGCAGAGAGCAGAGAACGAGCAAGCCGGAGAGAGAGAGGAACGAGCACGCAGGAGAGAGAGAGGCGAACCGAGCAACGCAGGAGAGAGAGAGAGAACGAGCAAGCAGGAGAGAGAGAGAACGAGAGCGAGATAGCAAGCAGGGAGAGAGAGAGAACGAGAGCGAGATAGCAAGCAGGAGAGAGAGAGAACGAGAGCGAGCTAGCCAAGCAGGAGAGAGAGAGAACGAGAGCGAGCTAGCAAGCAGGAGAGAGAGAACGAGAGCGAGCTAGCAAGCAGGAGAGAGAGAACGAGAGCGAGCTAGCAAGGCAGGAGAGAGAGAACGAGAGCCGAGCTAGCAAGCAGGAGAGAGAGAACGAGAGCGAGCTAGCAAGCAGGAGAGAGAGAACGAGAGCGAGCTAGCAAGCAGGAGAGAGAGAACGAGAGCGAGCTAGCAAGCAGGAGAGAGAGGAACGAGAGCGAGCAAGCAAGCAGGGAGAGAGAGACGGAGAACGAGAGCGAGGCTAGCAAGGCAGGAGAGAGAGAACGAGACGCGAGCAAGCAGGAGAGAGAGAACGAGAGAGAGCGAGCTAGCAAGCAAGCAGGAGAGAGAGAACGAGAGAGAGCGAGCTAGCAAGCAAGCAGGAGAGAGAGAACGAGAGTGAGCGAGCAAGCGGGGAGAGAGAGAACGAGAGCGAGCGAGCAAGCGGGAGAGAGAGAACGAGAGCGAGCGAGCAAGCGGGAGAGAGAGAACGAGAGCGAGCGAGCAGGAGAGAGAGAACGAGAGCGAGCAAGCAGGAGAGAGAGAACGAGAGCGAGCTAGCAAGCAGGAGAGAGAGAACGAGAGCGAGCGAGCTAGCAAGCAGGAGAGAGAGAGAGAACGAGAGCGAGCGAGCTAGCAAGCAGGAGAGAGAGAACGAGAGCGAGCTAGCAAGCAAGCAGGAGAGCGAGAACGAGAGCGAGCTAGCAAGCAAGCAGGAGAGCGAGAATGAGAGCGAGCTAGCAAGCAAGCAGGAGAGAGAGAACGAGAGCGAGCTAGCAAGCAGGAGAGAGAGAACGAGAGCGAGCTAGCAAGCAGGAGAGAGAGAACGAGCAAGCAGGAGAGAGAGAACGAGAGCGAGCAAACAGGAGAGAGAGAACAAGAGCGAGCAAGCAGGAGAGAGAGAACGAGAGCGAGCAAGCAGGAGTGAGAGAACGAGAGCGAGCAAGCAGGAGTGAGAGAACGAAAGAGAGAGCAAGCGAGAGCAAAAGACAGACAGAATGACAAGGAAATAGACCGGCAGGTTAATGTGTTACACACCAGTTGCCTAAATGAATAACTGACAGAATTTCTTCAGAAAGTATTCCTTACCCCTTGACTTATTCCACATTTTGTTGTGTAACAGCCTGAATTCAACAGGGATTAAATCAAATAAAATTCCCTCACTATTCTACAAACAATACCCCGTGATGACAAAGTGAAAACTTGTTTGTCATTTACTGAAAATGAAATACAGAAATATCTAACTGACATTAGTATTCACACACTGAGTCAATACATGTTAGAGCCACCTTTGGAAGCGATTATAGTGGTGAGTCTTTCTGGGTAAATCTCGAAGAGATTTGCACACCTGTATTGTACAGTCGTGGCCAAAAGTTGAGAATGACCCAAATATTAATTTCCACAAAGTTTGCTGCTTCAGTGTCTTTAGATATTTTTGTCAGATGTTACTATGGAATACTGAAGTATAATTACAAGCATTTCATAAGTGTCAAAGGCTTTTATTGACAATTACATTAAGTTGATGCAAGAGTCAATATTTGCCACATCCTGACTGATGGCAGCCCATTCTTGCATAATCAATGCTTGGAGATTGTCAGAATTTGTGGGTTTTTGTTTGTCCACCCGCCTCTTGAGGATTGACCACAAGTTCTCAATGGGATTAAGGTCTGGGGAGTTTCCTGGCCATGGACACAAAATATTGATGTTTTGTTCCCCGAGCCACTTTTGCCTTACGGTAAGGTGCTCCATCATGCATTTTCAGCATTGTTCGTCACCAAACTGTTCCTGGATGGTTGGGAGAAGTTGCTCTCGGAGGATGTGTTAGAACCAATTCTTTATTCATGGCTATGTTCTTAGGCAAAATGATGAGTGAGCCCACTCCCTTGGCTGAGAAGTAACCCAACACATGAATGGTCTCAGGATGCTTTACTGTTGGCATGACACAGGACTGATGGTAGCGCTCACCTCGTCTCCTCCGGACAAGCTTTTTTCCGGATGCGGAAAGGCGATTCATCAGAGAAAATGACTTTACTCCAGTCCTCAGCAGTCCAATCCCTGTACCTTTTGCAGAATATCAGTCTGTCCCTGATGTTTTTCCTGGAGAGAAGTGGCTTCTTTGCTGCCCTTCTTGACACCAGGCCATCCTCCAAAAGTCCCGCAGCTGAATCCGTTTTAGGAGACGGTCCTGGAGCTTGCTGGACTTTCTTGGGTGCCCTGAAGCCTTCTTCACAACAATTGAACCGCTCTCCTTGAAGTTCTTGATGATCCGATAAATGGTTGATTTAGATGCAATCTTACTGGCAGCAATAGCCTTGCCTGTGAAGCCCTTTTTGTGCAAAGCAATGATAACGGCACGTGTTTCCTTGCAGGTAACCATGATTGACAGAGGAAGAACAATGATTCCAAGGATCACCCTCCTTTTGAAGCTTCCAGTCTGTTATTCAAACTCAATCAGCATGACAGAGTGATCTCCAGCCTTGTCCTCTTCAACACACACCTGTGTTAACAAGAGAATCACTATCATGATGTCGCTGGTCCTTTTGTGGCAGGGCTGAAATGCAGTGGAAATGTTTTTGGGGGATTCAGTTAATTTGCATGGCCAAGAGGGACTTTGCAATTCATTGCAATCACCTGATCATGCTTCATAACATTCTGGAGTATATGCAAATTGCTATCATACAAACTGAGGCTGCAGACTTTGTGAAAATGTATATTTATGTAATTCTCAACTTTTGGCCACGACTACAATATTTGCACATTATTCTTTATTTTTTTATTCTTCAAGCTCTATCAAGTTGGTTGTTGATCATTCCTAGACAGTCATTTTCAAGTCTTTCCATAGATTTTCAGGCCGATTAAAGTCAAAACTGTAACGAGAACACTCAGGAACATTCCATGTTGTCTTGGAAAGCACCTCCAGTGTATATTTGGCCTTATGTTTCAGGCTATTGTCCTGCTGAAAGTGAATGTCACCCAGTGTCTGTGGGAAAGCAGACTGAACCAGGTTTTCCTCTAGGATATTGCATGTGCTTAGATCTATTAAATTTTATCCTAAAAAACCTCCCTAGTCCTTGCCGATGACAAGCATACATATAACATGATGCAACCACCACCACGCTTGAAATATGAAGTGGTACTCAGTGATGTGTTGTGTTCGTTTTGCCCCAAACATATTGTTTGTATTCAGGAAATAAACATATTCGTAGACACATTTTTAGCAGTTTTACTTTAGTGTCTTATTCCAAACAGGATGCATGTTTTGGAATATGTGTTATTCTGTACAGGCTTCCTTCTTTCCACTCTGTCATTTAGGTTAGTATTGTGGAGTAACTACAATGTTGTTTATCCATCCTCACTTTTCTTCCATCACAGCCATTAAACTCAGTAACTGTTTTAAAGTCACCATTGGCCTCATGGGGAAATCCCTGAGCGGTTTCCTTCCTCTCTGGCAACTGAGTTAGGTAGGACGCCTGTATCTTTTTAGTGACTGGGTGTATT
Organism: Oncorhynchus kisutch; assembly: GCF_002021735.2. Lineage (NCBI taxonomy): Eukaryota > Metazoa > Chordata > Actinopteri > Salmoniformes > Salmonidae > Oncorhynchus > Oncorhynchus kisutch. Next base: position 48,336,801 of record NC_034178.2, on the reverse strand, counting down.
GATACACCTTGTAATTAGTAACTTCACCATGCTCAAGGGGATATTCAATGTCTGATTTTTTATTTTTACCCATCTACCAATAGGTGACCTTCTTTGTGGTTTAATCTGTGTTTGAAATTCACTGCTCAACTGAGGGACCTTACAGATAATTGTATGTGCGTGGTACAGAGATGATGTAGTCATTCCAAAATAATGCTAAACACCATTATGGCACACAGAGCCCATGTAGCTTATTATGTGACTTAAGTACATTTTTACTCCTAAACTTATTTAGGCTTGCCATAACAAAAGGGGTTGAATACTTATTGACTGAATACATTTTAGCTTTTCATTTCTTAAATTAATTAAGTAATTAAATAAATTAAGACACACAAATGAGTCCGACTTTAATTGATTTTATTGTGCCAACCGGGCTCAGACTTGCTATGCTGTGTTTTTTTTAGCACCCATTAGCTCCCTCTCCTCCCTGCCGCAGCGACCACCACAGAACATTAATAGTGTTTATCACACTGTCCGTGTTGGTGAAGCTGGAACATAATTAGGTTACAGCCATTACGGGCTGAAAAGTTTGACTGAAGATCCCTAATTTGTTTAGGAAAAACATTCCCTATTCCCTCCACCCTTGCTCTCTTTAAGTGACACATGTATGCATCGCATGCATGTGACCAATAGGGCCTGAGCTGTAGCATATCATAATCACATCAATAAACTGGTTATAACAAACTCAAAACACGTGACAGCATAATGGATGCAGAGGACGTGACAAATAAACCTGAAATGGGGGGCTGTTTACTTTTTGCTCAAGAGGTAAAGGGGAAGTCAGAAGTGTGGAATAAATTTGACTAATTTCGGAAAATGCTGGAGATCAAGAAAAATAATGTACGGAGCAAGCGCTGTGTGAATATTGTGTGTGCCAAACAGGTGCTGTTAGATTACAACATAATTTCTCTGCCCGTTTGGAACTTTGTAAACAACACTAAATAAATGATAAGCGTACCAGAGTCTGTTGTAATGTGCTTTTTATTGTACTTATCCTTTTTAAAGCCTTTATTGCTGCAAAGACTAAAACGAGTCGCATTCATTCTTGAATGCAATTTCCAAAATGGAACGGTTTATTTATGATTTACTCAAATTATTCAAGGGTCGCTTTGTTATGTTACAAAACTAAAATACTTGACTGCATTGCAATTCATGAACGCCTCGTATGCTGTGTGATGACATGAACAAATTCATGATTGATTGATACATTACAGCAGCTTATAAGTATTTAAATAAAGGCCTGAAGTAAATTACGGTATTAAGACTAAACGCTCTTAGGCCTACAGCTCGATTGTGGTTATACAAGGCTGCTATTGTAAACCTACTAATGATAATGACATTACTTATTCTAATAATGATGATCATAACAATAATAGTCAAAATAACAATAAGGAGATCAAGAAAATGGGAGGGTTATTATTATAATTTTTGGGACAATTTGGAACACTAAATAATTTATAAATAATAGAATAGAGGTTCTAATGAAAAAAAGTGTAAAGCTCTTATTACAGCATAGCCAAAATTAAAAACAGACGAATTTTCGAAATTGTTTATCCGACAAACAATTTGTGGTTGGTGCTCACAGAGGATTGTTGCTCACAGAATGAGTCGGCTATTAAACAAACACTTAAAAACAGGCAACAGAAGCAGGATCTGTCTTATTTCTGTTGATACAGTGCAGTCGGACAGAATTCAGACTAGTAATATGACATTTTTGGCCGATACCGATATCTTATATTTTCCTTGCCAAAAAAAAAAAAACGATTCCGATATTTACATTTTTTATGGCCTTTTAAGCGTTCTAGTACAGTTAAATATTTAACACACACGGACGCAGCGGTCTAAGGCACTGCATCTCAGTGCAAGAGGCGTCACTACAGTCCCTGGTTCGAATCCAGGCTGTATCACATCAAGCCGTTATTGGGAGTCCCATTGGGCGGTGCATAATTGGCCCAGCGTCGTCCAGGGTAGGCCGTCATTGAAATAAGAATTTGATCTTAACTGACTTGCCTAGTTAAATAAAGGTTACAGACACACACAACATTTATTTTGTTGGCATTTATATATGTCCCCATTACCAGGAAAACATCATCAAAACCTATTTCTTTCACTTACTTGCTGTGCTATTTTGTTGTTCATTTGTTCAGTCGTTTCATTCTCAATCAGGATTTCTATGGAACACTGTTTAGGTCTTTGCATGTCAAAAAAAGAAAACAATGACCAATAGATAACACTATGACGTGTCGAATAAGCTTGTTGACCAATCAGGACCTGAATGACTGTGCGTCACATAATAATTGTCAATGACAGACTTTTATTTTGAAGGCAAACTGCAAATTCCACTATTGTGCCTAATCCTTAATGTGGCTAGCTTCACAACACATAAGCCGGTCCGGTCGAGCCTCACAAGCCAGATGAAGCTAGCTGGCTGCTTATAACGTTAGCGTTGGGCAACAGGGTTAAGTAACGTAAACTCACCCCATTCCGTACAAATGTGTGCAAGCGCAACATTCAAATGAGGCTACAAAGAAAACTAATGGGACTGTAGCGACTGTGTGGACTTCAAAATCGGGGGTGTGAACAAGGTTTCTATTCAAGTGTTGATCGACATGGTAATGGCGCTACAGTATTGGAGAAAAGGTGAAAAAAACGGACCCTCCGTTACATTGTGACGTGTCATGTCATAAAGTACAGCACACATAAAGCAACTCTCTCTGTCTTACAATCTCTCTCCACCAGGTGTAGCACTTCTCTCATCCTTTAAAAACTAGAAATGGACAGTGACGGGGATAAAGGGGGGATACCTAATAATTTTTTTGTCATCATTGCATGCTATCATCATTCTCAAAGCCGCTGTTTACTTCTGAAGATCACTTTAGCACCGCCCTAAAAACGCGATTCAAATTCGACACAAACCTTCAAATAGGTATATAATGACACATTATATAAACTCTTTATAGTGTTTTATTTACATTTTAAAGGCGATAAGGTGATAAGTTGGACAGATCGAGTGAAGAAAAGCTATTTTCCCACACAACATCTCTCCTTCTCACTATCACGCATTAGTTTCGCTTCCCCACCCGCCATTTTTAAAAAGACCCGACGGGGCTCATTGCCTGCTTGAATTATGCAGAAACGGGCAGGTCATGTAATTGATTCTGTTGGAGAGAGGAGAAATTGTGCTTTACAATGGTATTGACATTACAGTTGATCTGGAAGTATTACATTTTTGGGGCGCTAAAGTAAGGGCAATTGTACGGGGTGGGGTGTGAACTACGTTTCTATTCAAGCGTTGATCGACATGGTAATGGCGCTACAGTATTGGAGAAAAGGTGAAAAAAACTGACCCTCCGTTACATCGAGACGTGTCATACCATAACGTACAGCATGAATAAAGCAACTATTTCTGTCTTACAATCTCTCTCCACCAGGTGTAGCACTTCTCTCATCGTTTAAAAACAAGAAATGGACAGTGAAGGTGTAAGGGGGGATACCTAGTCATTTTTTGCGTCATCACTGCAAGCGATCATGATTCTCAAAGCCGCTGTTGACTTCTGAAGATCACTTTAGCACCGCCCATAAAATCCGATTTAAATTCGAAACAAACCTTCAAATAAGTTTGTAATGACACATTGTATAAACTCTTTATAGTGTTTTATTATTTTTTTAAAGACGTTTTCCCATACATCTCTCCATCTCACTACCACGCATTAGTTTCGCTTCCCCACCCACCATTTTTTTAAAGACCCGATGGGGCTCATTGCCTTGTTGAATTATGCAGAAACGGGCAGCGTGGAGGTCTCGGCATGAATTCTATTGGAAAGGGGGAAAATTGTGCTTTACAATGGTATTGACATTACAGTTGACCTGGAAGTATTAAGTTTTTTGGGCGCTAAAATAAGGTCAATTGTACGGACCAAGGGGATGTACAAATGTGAGTGAGTTTACGTTACTCACAAGGATTCCTAAATCATTGCTAAGAATAATGAAAATGACTGCAGTTTCTACTGGTCATTGTTCTCAGGCTGGTTGTATTGATGCTAGCTAGGTACCAAGCTAAAGCTAGCTACCCCAGAAGTTGTGGTTGAACAAATGATTCTTTATTACCAACGCGATATTGTAAACATTGTTCGTGGACGGTGTTTGCTTGTTTGCATACTTTTTTGTACATCAATGACAGTGCTATTGTATCTTTTTTGACACACAAAGAACCAAACGGCATTCCATAGTATGTAAGTCTTGAAGCTAATAGCAGTGACGATGTTACAGTGTAACTCCAGTAGAGCAACATCTGAAAAATAGCGCACTTGGTAGTGTGTACCGGTGCTCGTCCAGTCGGCGAAAGCCAACATCACCCACGACAGAAAACAGTTTATTGTCAAGGACAGTGAATTCCATTTCGCCTTTGAGTTGTCTCGCTGAAATGTTCTTACTCTTTCAAATGACTTGTTGACTGCTCAATCCACACAGGAGACATTGTGGGCCAGGTTATGAATGCTGTGTTCCACGTGTAGTGCAACATTTTACGTGGGGTCATTACAGCATGTACCTACGTTATATAGGTATGCACGTCAGCTTTGACATCGGATTTGCACATCGGCATTAAACTAGACATCGGACGATACCGATGTTGCCATTTTTAACTAATATCAGCCGATTCCGATATGTTCACTGAAATATCATGCATCCCTAATTCAGACCCCTTCACTTTTTCCACGTTTTGTCACATTACAGCCTTATTCTAAAATGTATTATATTACATTTCCCCCTCATCAATCTACACACAATCCTCCATAATGACAAAGCAAAAACTGTTTTTTAGAAATATTTGATCATAAAAAATGTAAAAACAGAACTACCTTATTTACATAAGTGTTCAGACCCTTTGCTATGAGACTCGAAGTTGAGCCCAGGTGCATTTCCATTGATCATCCTTGAGATGTTTCTATACAACTTGATTGGAGTCCACCTGTGATAAATTCAATTGATTGGACATGATTTGGAAAGGCTCACACCTGTCTATATAAGGTCCCACAGTTGACAGTGCATATCAGAGCAGAAAACCAAGCCATGAGGTCAAAGGAATTGTGTCGAGGCACAGATCTGGGGAAGGGTACCAACAAAATTATGCAGCATTGAAGGTCCCCAAGAACACAGTGTCCTCCATCATTCTTAAATGGAAGAAGTTTGGAAGTACCAAGTCTCTTAATAGAGCTGGACACCCGGCCAAACTGAGCAATCGGGGGAGAAGGGCCTTGGTCAGGGACGTGACCAAGTGCCCCCCTTTGGACTCCTGTTGTTGAAACTGCCATTTCCTGCAAAAATACTCTATTATGGTGTGGTGCCTGGACAATGATTACATAGTGGCGCAGCCAGTCCACAAGATGGTGTAGCGCCCCTCTTACATTCTTTACCACAAAGACAGTTTGATGTCACACATCAGAGAAGGTTGACTTGAATGGGAATATCTGCTGTTTTAATCCTCCATAGGAAACATATTGAAATATAGATTATAGAATAGACATGATCATTTAAGTTGATATTCAATGGTAGGTGGACCGAAGGCCATCTTTGTGGTAGTAATTAGAAGTTACAATTTCAATCCAATAAAAATGTGAATGTGTACCAGCTAAATTGCAGTGGTCTGAAGCAGGGGTTGAACCCGGTTCAGGGAACAGAACCGAATACCAGAGATGAACAAAAAATGTCGAGGAACCGTTCTGGAACAGAACTGTTATTTTAAAAGCATGGGAACCGGTTAATAATGTTCTGGCCATTTTTTTCTAGTCCCATAAAAGACCTCACTCTGTCACTCAGAAACGTATTCCAGTGTCTGCCTGCCTGCCTGCCAGCTGAAAATATTTGCCAGTGCTTCTGTGTGTAGGCTACCTGCCCCTCCTTCTGAAACACAGTCTACTGTAGCCTACTGACATTACATACGTGATTCAGAAATTAGAGAGATTTTTTTATTAGAGAAGACCGGATTAACCTTTTCAATGCTACTTAAAAAATGTGCTATAGTTCACGTTTCAAATTGGATTTATAAAGTACGAAAAGGTGTTTTTATTTGAATTCTGATGCCACTTTGCACACAGAAGCTTGTTAGCTAGCTAGCCAACCTTCATAGAAGCCGCTCCTCAGTTGGTATAATTCGGTGGGCCTAATTCAGATAATGCATGTCATAACAACAAGATTGCCAGTGCCTCAAGCAAAGCCTCCTTCTCCATCGTCTCTCGCCCTCGCCCCACAAAATTTCTGTCGCTTCTTGCGCCCTACACTCATCTGTCCAATAGCTTGCCTGCTCCAAAGCAAGATACTCTATCCGCACTGATTGGTGAAGTAATTTAATGTTGAGCGAAATGTAAATACAAATCTTAGGTTTAAAATGGAACAATATAAAATGTAACTTTTGGGGATTTCGAACCGGTTCAGAACTAAACTTCAGGTCGGACCTGTGTAACGGAACGGGGGGAAAAAATGGTTCTATTCAGAATGAACATTTATTTATTTTTGGGATAGGTCCATTCTATGATTGGTTGAAAGAAATTGATAATACGAAGATTGTGGGAGCTGTACTTTTAGATTTCATTGCAGCCTTTGATATTATTGACTAAGTTGTATTTTCGATCAACAGTTGGAATTGAGGTGGGTTCCTGCCTCCTCATTAATTCACATACATTTTCTGGCTGGTGCTTGTTTTCCTTACAAATAATAACTTTGGACATGTGTACGTTCCTATCAAAGTAAGTTCCTTATTTTCTGTAAACCTGTAGGCACATAGGGTTCGAGACCTGCTCCCTGCTGTTTCATTACAGTATTTACAGTTTAATTCACATTTTCAGGGACTGTTGACAAATAATGCATTCTGATTATTGCATAGAATGTAATGGACACCTAATACAAAAGTGGTGTTACAACAAAAGGAGGTGAAGGAATGGTTTACTCATCTTTCGGGTAAACTTCCGGAAGTGAATAAAGGGAAGTGAATGATCGTAGACGACACACCCCCTTCAACATGCATACTATAAACAGACCAAACTCATCGTCTCCTCTTATTATCATCTTTGGTTGATGCGAAAAGAAAAACATGGCAGCGCGCAAACTACCCATTGTCGAATGACTTTAGATTTCTAGAAAGCGTTTTTTTCTATCAATTATTTATATCAATGGTGAGCTCACCTGTTATGGGATTAATTATAAATAGTAACTGCTATTAACTAATTAAAATTGTAGTTTCTGTCAGCCGAGAGTTATAAAATTATGACCATTATGACCTCAGTTAGCGCTCTGACAAATGTAGCCTATGTAACCTAAATTTGAGGTGTCCAAATACCTTATAAAATATGGCAGTAATCTTGCTAAGACCAGAAGAGCTGAGGAGGAAAAGGTGATCATTAAGATAACTTCCCTTTCTCAGAGGTCCCCAGCCGACCTATCGGGAGAGGAGAAGATGGAACTAATTGAGTTACAAAATAAACTGGATAATATATATAAATTAAAAGCAGAAGGAGCCTTTATTAGATCTAGGAAAAAATGGATTGAGGGAGAACAGAATTCATCCTATTTCTTTAGACTTGAGAAATGTCACACTAAAAATAACACTATCCATAAGTTAAACATTAATGGGTGTTATTACAGATGACCAAAAATTAAATCGCTAAATACTGTAGCAATTTTTACAGAAAATTGTATAGCTCTACATACTGTCAGGAATCCACAGATATGTTTTTTTAACTCACTGAATAATGTTCACTCTATCAGTGATATAGAATCTAAACAGTGTGATGAACCCATCAAAGTTGAAAAGATTATAGAGTCTAACAAACATCTAATGAACAATAAAATCACCAGGTGTTGATGGAATTACATCAGAATTTTACAAATGATTTTCTTAACAAGTAGCTCCCTTTCCTATTTGAAGTCTTTTTAGAGAGTATTAAAAACAATGTTCTCCCTCCTACAATGAGTCAGGGGTTAATAACACTGATACCTAAGCCTAAAAAATAAGTGCTGCTCATCAATAACTGGCGTCCAATTTGTCTTCTTAATAATGACTATAAGATATTAGCCTTACTACTTGCAAAAATAATTAAAGAGGTCCTAGATGCAATCATTGATGAAAGACCGTCTGGCTTCATGAGGAACAGACATATTTCTAACAATGTCAGACTAGTATTAGACATACTTGACTACTCAGACCTAATAACTGACGATAGCTTCATTTTATTTTTTTATTTTTATAAAGCATTTGACACAGTAGAGCATCAGTTTCTCTTCCACTCCCTTGAGAGACTTGGCTTTGGGGATTTTTTCTGTAAGGCTATTAAGACTATCTATGCAAATGGTAACAGCTCTATCAAACTGAAATATGGCACCTCACCTAGATTTGAGTTAAAGAGAGGAATTAGGCAAGGTTGTTCCATCTCTCCGTACCTGTTTTTATTAATCACCCAACTTCTTGCAAATTCTTTAAATAATAGTACAAGGTATTTCCATAGCTGGTAAATACATTATTATAAGCCAGCTGGCTGATGATACTACACTTTTTCTGAAAGACGCTAACCAAATTCCCATATCAATCAATGTGATACAATCCTTTTCCAAAGCGTCTGGGCTTATCTTAACATTAATAAATGTGAATTCATAGCTGTCAAATATTGTGTGACACCTTCATATTATGGTATTCCAGTAAAAGAAGAACTTACATATTTAGGCATAACCATTACAAAGGATCAGAAGTCTAGAGGCTTACTAAATTTTAACCCTCTTATTAAAAATTCCCAGAAGAGTCTAAATCAATGGCTACAGAGGGACTTGTCTTTAAAAAGGTAGAGTCCCCTAATAACCAAGGCTGAAGGTATCTCTAGACTAACATATGGCGCTCTATCTTTATATTTTGACAGTAAAATAAACAAGGAGATAGACCAGTTGCTTTTCAACTTTCTTTGGAGAAACTGTACCCATTACATTAGGAAAACTGTTGTAATGAATACTTGAGAATGAGAATGGTGGACTGAATTTTCTGGACTTTACTACTTTAAATAATACTTTTAAAGATCAATTGGATAAAACAATTCCTAAGAACACCCACTTCTATCTGAAATTGTATTCCTCATCATGTCTTCTCTACTTTTGGTGTCCTTAATCTCATGTTGTTTTGCAATTATAATATTGACAAAATTCCAGTGAAACTTTCTGCCTTTCATCAGCAGGTTCTCTTGTCATGGTCCTTAATTTATAAACACAATTTTTCCCCACACAGATATTATATATGGAATAATCGGGATATATTTTATAAAAATACTTCTTTGTTTTTAGAATATTGGTTCCGAAATAATATCCTATTGGTGAGCCAACTGGTAAATGCAGAGGGTCTTTTACTCAGTTAAGGAATTCTTATCACTTTACAAGGTCTCTGTAACACCTAAAGATTTTGCAATTGTTTTAGATGCCATTCCCTCAGGTGTTGCTCTGTTATTCAGGAATGTGTCAAGACCTGACCCTCAGAGCCTACCTTCTATTGACCCATCAGTAGGAAAGATTTGTTTCTCTTTTGGTCCATTCAACAACAGAGCGATACAAACCTTGTTTCAGCAGGATGTTGTACCTTATGTCATGCCTTATTGGAATGGATTTATTGATAATATCTGTTGGAAAAATGTTTGGATGTTGCCACACACATACCTACTTGTTAAAGGAAATAGTTTTAAAGAGCCTACCTTCTATTGACCCATCAGTAGGAAAGATTTGTTTCTCTTTTGGTCCATTCAACAACAGAGCGATACAAACCTTGTTTCAGCAGGATGTTGTACCTTATGTCATGCCTTATTGGAATGGATTTATTGATAATATCTGTTGGAAAAATGTTTGGATGTTGCCACACACATACCTACTTGTTAAAGGAAATAGTTTTAAAATTGTTTATAAATATTATCCTGCCAACCACTATATGAAGAAGTTTAAGGAAAACATAAACTGAAATTACTCCTTTTGTAATGACCACCCAGAAACAGTGTTGCATCTTTTTTGGCATTGTATTCATGTAAGAAAACTGTGGCAAGACATCAGTAGATTTATAATTGAACACATTTATGAAGAGAGACGTACTACTTGGAGTCTTTACATACGATATAAATAAGCTGAAACATTTATGTAATTAATTTCATTATTATTTTGGCCAAATTTCATATACACAAATGTAAATTGACAAAACATAAAACCACATTTTCTTACCCTACAAAAAGAAATTGAACTGTATTTTAAGACGGTTAAATGCTCTACTAACAAAAAAGCTGTTACAATTGTAAGTATATGTATATCCCTTAAGGTCCTTGTGTATTGTAATGTGATATTGTACCCCCTAGCTCGATTGTCCATTGTTTGTAATCAATGTATGCTTGTTTTCCCTCATGTGCTTTATGTATTGATGTTGTTGTTAATTTTAAAAAAAGATTGAAAAAAACTACAACAAATGTAGCCTACATTTTCCGGTTTGTAAGATTGTGTTATGCTGTAGCTACTTCTGTGAATGTCTGAACATTGCATCCCAAAATAATATTGTGACTGTTGAACAAGTTGAGGAGACTAAAGTACTTGGTGTTAAACTGTCGTGGTCAAAACATATAGATTCAATGGTTGTAAAGTTGGGGAGAGGCCTGTCTGTAAGAGATGCTCTGCTTTTTTGGCACCACACTCCACAAAGCAAGTCCTGCAGGCTCTAGTTATCTTATCTTGATTATAGTTTAGTCATATGGTCAAGTACTGTAAAGAAAGACCTAGTTAAGCTGCAGCTGGCCCAGAACAGAGCGGGCTAATATTAAGTTTACATACACTAGGTTGGAGTCATTAAAACTCATTTTTCAAGCACTCCACAAATTTCTTGTTAACAAACTATAGTTTTGGCAAGTTGGTTAGGACATCTAATTTGTGCATGACACAAGTAGTTTTTTCAACAATTGTTTACAGACATAATTTCACTTAATATTCACTGTATCACAATTCCAGTGGGTCTGAAGTTTACATACACTAAGTTGACTGTGCCTTTAAACAGCTTGGATATATCCAGAAAATGATGTCATGGCTTTAGAAGCTTCTGATAGGCTAATTGACATTTCAATCAATTGGAGGTGTACCTATTGTCGTGTCTTTGCTATCATTAAACTGAAGACTTAATTTTATCAAAGATTCTCTGTAATTAGTATTACGCGATTAGACTGATTAATCATGAAACTGTAATTAACTAGGAAGTCGGGGCACCAAGGAAAATATTCAGATTACAAAGATATAATTTCCCAATATAACCTTTCAGAACTTTTCATATCTGATCAATAGTCTTCTGATTAATGAATTATTTATTTTACCTCACGTTAGTCTCATTCCAAACGTCGTAAATTGTTGGTTATCTGCACAAACCCAGTCTTCACAATGAGTCATCCATACATCAATTGTCTTAAATCATTTATTTATTACTAAGTAATTCACAGAAATGCATAAATAAATATGGTTACAAGAAATGATAAGGGAATGTGCCCTAGTGGGCTAAACCGGCATCACGGCTTGGTGGACAAAACGCGGAGTGGGGTCAGCTGAGAAGTCACTACAGAGTTGATAATTATATAACAATTTAAATGCTAATCCTTTGCACATGAATGCTCACTCATTCGGGAAAAATTGCAATCAATATATATATTTACGCTCAGTGTGTCATCTTGATCGCTGGTGAAAAATTTGTTTCTTTGTAGAATTGTCCGTCTCTCTCCCTCTCTCTCTTGGTTGTGGTTATAGTAGATTGTTCAGAGTGACATTCCTTCATTCGTTATAGAATGGATGTTTACGGCGGTTGTCGTTCTTCGCGTTCAATGATACCAAATTCCTAGCTGCAGACTAGTAATTCATATCAAAGACTTGTTCTTATTATGTCGGTATCGATAGTCTAAGAGTTTAACCACGTGGTATGGTTAAAAGATTCAGCAATGGTCTACAACCTTCGTCCTCTCCTAATGGAGAAAAACATGGTCTGGTGATAATTTCTCAAAGTTAGGTTTTATTCAGAATTGCAGAAAAGGGGCTGTCCCAGGATGCCTGACCCTAACTAGGCTCAGTGGGTGGTCCTCTGATTTAATTCAACTCAAAAGGGAATTGGATTGTCCTTCATTAAACAGTCCAAAATCACATTGTAAAATTGTGTAAACAGTATCATACTCACTCATTCATCTTATACAACAATTAGATGTAAACCTCATATCTGAGGCTATTATATAAACAGCGTTATGGTAATGAGTCTACCATGAGCTTCCCCAAAATGTAACAAATGGACCAGTTCGTAGCTGGATTCTTCACCGATCTTTTATACCTTGTCCGGAACATTAAATTTGTTCGGACCTCAAGTTCTGTGAGGTGGAAGTTCACTCCGCCTCTTAAAATGTGTGGCCATGTGGAAGGGTCTTCTCATCAGAATTTACGACCTCTCTCTGACCACAGCAGCCTAGTTGAAGGAGGCAGGGGGAGGCAGGGAGAGGGGGATGCGGCTTACTATACCCAAAGAGGGCAACGTCATGACACTATGGATCCATTTCAAACTTCAAACTCAGTGCCTCTTTGCTTGACATCATGGGGAAATCAAAAGAAATCAGCCAAGACCTCAGAAAACAAATTGTAGACATCCACAAGTCTGGTTCATCCTTGGGAGTAATTTCCTAACGGCTGATATTACCACATGCATCTATACAAACAATAGTATGCAATAATAAACACCATGGGACCAAGCAGCTGTCATACCACTCAGGAAGGAGATGCATTCTGTCTCCTAGAGATTAATGTAATTTGGTACGAAAATTGCAAATCAATCCAAGAACAACAGCAAAGGACCTTGTGAAGATGCTGGAGGAAACGGGTGCAAAAGTATCTATATCCACAGTAAAACGAGTCCTATTTCGACACAACCTGAAAAGGCCACTCAGCAAGGAATAAGCCACCGATCCAAAACCACCATAAAAAAGCCAGACTACGGTTTGCAACTGCACATGGGGACTTTTGGGTGTCAGGGAAAATGAATGGAGTAAAAAGTACAGTATTTTCTTTAGGAATGTAGTGTAGTTGTCAACAATAAAAATAGTCAAGTAAAGTACAGATACCCCCCAAAAAATACTACTACTACTTAAGTAGTACTTGAAAGTATTTTTACTTAAAGTACTTTCCACCACTGCTCAATTGAGAAATTCCACACTGCTACGTAGGGCTGCACGATATGGGCAAATAATCCAGGACTTATTTAACCATATGTTGCAATTGCGATTTGACTTGCGAATTACAGCAAAACTGTTGGAATCATGGAAATAGTCATTCTATTATAATTCTATAGTTAGAATATGATAGTGGGCACTTTGAAAACAGTCTTGTTTGAGATGACAACGAATTAAAATTCCAGGGAGGAGTTATTGTGACAGGGTAGGAACTAAAGTGTTGATAAGTGTTCCCTAGAGGATCCTATAGGCTTTGGCTACATTGCATGTTTTCTCATAGCTACTTCATGTAACTAACATATTCTTGCTTTGCATATTCCTCTTTGATTTAGAAGATACTGTTGCATAAACAACATGCTGATTTAGATCTACACCATCACTGGTATTATCAGGCTGTATTAGCTAGCTACGTTTGCTCTTACTCAGTACATTTATTAGCTAGCAATTAGCATCTCATAAGATTTAGGGCAACTTGCTAAGAAAAGACAAACTAGCTGTTTGCTGATATAAGAAACACAAACTAATAGTGTCATTATAGAACAACTAGTGGATTTATATTATGAAGCAAAGTGAAAACAGAATTGTTGTCATCAACATTGTTGCATGTGCTGCATTAACCATGCAGACTGAAAGCAAGTGTCATGGTTGAGGAACATCAAACGCACTCCTTGAGTGGCAGGGGGCGTGGCTAGGTCTGTGTGGAAAGTAGCACGGAGAGAAAGAGATGACTCAAGTAGCGAAGTAAACTATAAAAATTGACATTACACATGGCATTTCACATTTAACAAACTAAATATTCAAATACCGGTATAGAAGGTAGAGTAAAAACCCAAACCGGTCCCTGCATCAATACCGAAATATCATAAAATACAGTATACCGCCCAGCCCTAATGTGAGGCCTACAGTCAGTGTCCAGACTTCAGTTAGTCTACTATTCCAACTACTAGGCTACGACACTCAAATAATTCTGCCAAAGAGACATCCCTTTCAAAACACCAAAAAGTGTTTTGAATGAAATTTGGTGATTGTTATTCATTAGGCCTACACTTTTGTAACATGAATTGATGCATACACTTCTGTCCGCGGGCGACTGTCTCGGCCACTCATCTTTGCCTTGACAAAATTTCAGTGTTATCATTGAACCATGCCGCATTTTGGAACATATTCCACAAGTTTAAGTCTATTCACTCATTTTTCACCCGAATGACATACAGTAATGATAAATAGTGTAATAGCCTACAGTTCTCTTGGAATATACACCAAGTGTACAAAACATTAAGAACCCCTCCCTTTTGCCCTCAGAACAACCTCAATTCAATGGGGCATGGACTCTACAAGGTGTCAAAAGCTTTCCACAGGGATGCTGGCCCATGTTGACTCCAATGCTTCCCACAGTTGTGTCAAGTTGGCTGGATGTCCTTTGGGTGGGAGACCAGTCTTGATACACACGAGAAACTGTTGAATGTGAAAGACCTAGCAGTGTTGCAGTTCTTGACACACTCAAACCAGTGTGCCTGGCACCTACTACCATACCCTGTTCAAACGCACTTAAAATCTTTTCTCTTGCCCATTCACCCTCTGATTGGCACACATACACAATCCATGTCTCAATTGTCTCAAGGCTTCTCAAAATCCATCTCCACCCCTTTATCTACACTTATTGAAGTGGATTTGACAAGACACATCAATAAGGGATCATAGCTTTTACCTTGATTCACCTAGTCAGTTCATGCTATTTTCATGACATATTCATAATGTTTTGTACACTCAGTGTATGTTTTAATTATTGTGATAGGCTCATCTTTTACCGGTACGGTGTACCCCAACTATTTATTTTGCCGGTATGCCTTACCGTCCTGGCTTACTTTCACTCCTGGTCTTGCAGGAATTTCACATCACAAATGTAATCTTCAACCTGTTTCTCTTGAAGCCTGTCTGCTCATATTACCAATGGGTCACATGAGCATAGCCAGCCCGTCCCACTCGCCACCCAGCCTGTGTTCAGCCCTTATCATCAGTTAGCCTAGATGTGTACTGAGATCCTATCTAACAGACAGCTGTTGTGTGGCTGCCACAGCATGTTGACTAAACACCCAGGCTCATGTAAGGACTGAATCAAAATACAGTTCCCAGCTGTATATTTATAGTGGTGCATTACAGTACAGGTATAGTAAAATATTAACAAGGATGTAACCATGATACTCCACGAACTGTTGCAGTGTAAAATTACTAAACAGTGGGGCATCGAGAAGGAGGCCTGACACTGGCCTAGGAACAACCCTCAAGACAGTTTGTTCTTACAGCCACTGTGTCAGAAGAAATTTCCCGCAAGCGCTATAACTGAAAATGAACAGAACTGCATAAATACTAGTCAGGGTGTACTTACTAGACTATATTTAGTGTCATAAGTTCAGTTCTCATCTGACCCATGGGAGGGAGGATTTGCCCATCTCTTTGACATTTATGAGTCAGTTGTATGCTAATGCCAAAGTAAACTGGAACCACAATAGGGGGGGAAATCATCAGCTGTGCAACGTGGCATTGTACAGCTGACTTTATTAATGCTCCCAAATCAGAATTCACATTCAGCTCTCTGGATTCAAGACATGTCCCTTTGAAAAGAGTGGCCAGTGAGAAAACATCTGAAAGTGAGGACAGTTTATTTATATCAGTTATTCTCTCTCACACTCACACACACACACAATTCAGGTGCCTTACCTCTGTGGAGTCATCGTAGGACACACGGATGGTATTGAGCTTTGGCCCAATACTGACAGTCTCTGTGAAAGCTGCACCACAGTCTTTATACGGTCCTTTATGGAATTTGTAGGCAATAGTAACGTTTTTGATATAAGGCGACCCTGTCTTGATATTGACCTCAGTGAACAGCCCAGAGTACACAACAGCTGCAACCACCGTTACAATCAAACACAAGATGAGAAACACTATCAGTGCTAAAATAATAGAGTCAGACATTTTCTACACTAACACTGGTGCCACTGATGCAACTCAACCTCTTCCAAGTGAAACGTTCTATTTTGATTATGTCAAGCTCTATATGAAGTGTCAAGAAGAGCCTCCTCGGAATGTACAAATTTGCGGACAGTCTACAAACTACAAAGCGCAAACGTCATGAATAAGAGATTTGAAAAGAAGAAGATATGAATTGCTTGTGATGTAAAAACGAGAATAATCCGTACAACTGTTGTTTGCATTCATACGATTTTCCGTGATAACTGAAGGTAGGACGAAAGATTTTTATAACTAACCCAAGATAGACCAGAGCCTGTCGTTTCCAATGGAGCAAATTAATCATAGTCTGCAGCACAAGCACGGAGGTGGGCAGAGCCAAGCACAAGCTAGTGAGATCCTATTGGCGCGTTTTAGAATGTATTTGCATATTTTCGTTAGGGAACGCCTACTCTGAAGTGCGCATGTGCAATAACTTGCAATAACTCGCAAGCCCGCTCTTGCACTCCTTTTAAACATCGCAATTTTTTGAAACTTTGGCAAAGGGTACATTATACGAAACGCATACCACTCTGTTTGTTACCAATTTTAGTTTTGGAAACAGAAAACGATATGCAGATCAAATGTTTCATCGATGAGAACATTTGCAGAATCTTGGCCAAAATCCATCTCGCTCCATCTTCTCCCACTGCCGGCCGCTGGGCTTCCTCCTCATCATATTTGGTAGTGAGTTGAAACGCCAACAGGATGCTTCATATGTATACATCCTGTGAGATATCTGGCTCATTGCTCATCTGTGGTAGGACGGTGGCGTTATATAGCCTAACACCGTTTATTTCCCTAAACACAGGAACATGCTTCCCGGATAAACCATCTAGCCTCGTATGAAGGGGTGTCCCTTTTCGACGAAGCTATAATCATAAAAAATAACATAATATTTGTGCATTATTATTACATTATCAATCGGCTGGTTGGCTAGTCCAGGTGCCATTTATTTTAAAGTAGCTAAAATATATTACCACGAGACTACATCCGCATCCTGTTACACCCTATGGTTGTGTAAACTTGTGTAGGTTCCCTGACCAAAGAGATGCTGATCACTTTTGTCATTGTTGGTCACCGCCTTTCAAAGTGTTGTATTATGGGGATAAAAATTGCCAGACTTGCAATTACATGTCGACTGCATGAACTTTACAAAAATAATTTTTATCAAAGGTCAAGAAGTTTTCACTAGTCAACTGCAAGTTAAGTGTTTTATGGGGATTTAGAGACATTTATTTCGACATGAAGAACAACCTTCATAAACAATGGCAACACTGCCATGTTGTACTTAGCCTTGTTGTTGGAAAACCACATCAGTAGTCAGGTTTCCATCCAATTGGCGACAGATTTTCATGCGAATATTCTAGAATCCGCATAAAGAAAACATGTACATTTTCTCATCAATGGTGTTTCAATTTCATGGACTTGTTGCGGATAAAAATATGTGCATGATGACATCTACACGGAATTGTCTTTTCACTGAAATTTTCAAAATCGAAAGTTAAACGTTTCCATCGCATTTTCAACCCTACCGATAGTTTAGTCACAAAACTGATGAGTTAAATAACAAATGTGCCTACTATGGTTTTGGCACAAGCGCTGTAGCCAACAGCTCGCAGATACAGTGCGGGTAGGCTAGTCTACATGATGAGATTATTATGGATAAGAACCAGAATATTTAAGCATCGATCATCATGTAACCAGAATAAGACCCTCGATATTTATTGTAATGGAGCATCAAGATCACTGTGCACATTCACCACCCTGTGAAATTCATCATACATAATTTCATCTGTAGCCTTATAAACTACTTGGTTTCCTGAGTCGTAGTGGGAGGACCACACACACCATATCGTGCGACTAAGTTTACTTCAATATGATGGTGATTATATTCATATTTGCGCATAAAGGAGTTTCCACCGACCTTTCTCGCAATATTAATTTTAGACACAAAAAGATCCCACCATATCGAGCAAACAAATTTTCTGTTGGCATTTAGCAAATTCTTTTTTTGCATCATGTCGTGATTTTTTTTATATACGGTATGACTTTACTCGCAAAACTGTGGATGGAAATGTGGTTAGTGTCCTACTTTCAGCTGTTACAGATGCACCTCCCCCAACTTCACTCCTCAACCTTCGTCTACTGTTGGTTGTTTTCGCCTTACCACTCAAATGAGCCCATTGCATTATCTACTACAGTTTCAGGCAATCAATCAAGCTTGTGAGACTGGAAACAAGACTAACTTGTATATATTTGAATGATACAGTACGTCACATATATATGATAACTATTTGGTTTTAATAGCATCACGTCTTGAAGAGCGTAGTCAGAACTACACATTTTTGATTATTCCAAAACAATTGCGCACATTTAGCTCTATCATCAGAGTTGTAGCCAGGCCTGCTGCAACCTGGTCTCAGAGCATTTTGTATTATTCTGTACGTAAATCGAGACACTCCATACAGAATATGATATGTTTCATAATGTATGTGTTAATTTGTGGATGTCCTTCCCCCATTTCGTATTATATGCTACGATTTACAATTCGTATTATATGTTACAAATTTGCAAAATGTATGATATGTTACGAATTCTAGCTAGGTGGATAACGTTAGCTAGCTGGCTAGTGTTAGCTAGGCTAGGACTTAGGCACTAGGGTTAAGGTTAGGGTTAAGTTTAGGAGTTTGGTTAAGAGATGGAGATGGGTTAGCTAAAAGGGTTAAGTTGTTTAGGGTTAGGGAAAGGGTTAGATAACATGCTAAGTCATTTCAATGTAGCTAAAAATTTATTAATTTCAATGTAGCTAAAAATGTATTAAAGTAGTTGAAAGGTTGCTAATTAGCTAAAAAGCTAAAGCAACCTTTGGGTTGCTAGACATTGTGTTATATCCCTACCCACCCACCCACTTTTGTAACCATCTGTCTTATGTATTAACATATCATACTAATTGGAGTGTTCCGGATTTACATTTACTATATTTACGTCTAGTCTATGTTACCAGGCTGGTATACCGTACCAGTCATAAAAAAATATTAGTAGAGCGCTGATTGGCCAGCTCATCCTAAGGGAGATGACATATTCTATGAGGAAATAACATGCATTTTTTTAAACGGTCTGTTTGAGAAAAAGTTTGAGGTGGGGGTTTTTAAGTGTTGATTCTCCAATTTATGCTTTGGCCACAAATATGAGTATAGGACGAGTCAACAACATTATTTGGATATGAGTTAACAGAATGTTAACTTTTAAAAGTGAGATTTTAACTGGGCAGTTACTTTAAAACATGCTAAACTTGATTAACATATTTATAGAGAAAATCTGTAAAATATTTAAAGAGAGTCTTATACATGAATAATAATATTTTACAGTTGAAGTATTTCATTGCAACATACTGTATCTTCAAAGTAAATCTAACTTTTCTGCACTCAACAGCTTTCCAAAACATCACAATTTCATAAGACCCTTTCTCAGCCTCAGACATTAGTGTTTGAAAAAATGCAGCACTCTAATGCTGTTTGCAGCGTTTTGAACATCCACTAACATAGTGCCCCCTCCTTCCACAGTAATCCCCTAATTGTCCATTTTCTCAATGGCAGCAACGCACAAGGAATCCTCCCTGACCTATTCCTATCTGAAGGTGCAAAGGGATATGGGTTAATTAAGGTTAGAGTTTGTTGACACGAAGGTCAAGAGTTCAGAGTTGACAGTATTCCTACACATTGTCCTAATTATCCGAGTCATCTGCAATTTCATCGTTATCCCCCTCTTCCTTCCTGTTGCCATTCTTCCTCTCCTCAGAGTCACTCTCCTGGGCCTGAAAGAAACAGTAAAACATTTGTTTGAGCTCTCTAATTTTGCCACAGCAGGGCATTAGACAGGAAAACATTTCACTTTGCAAGCAGAGGAAGCTGGGGAAGTAGCTATGTGTTATAAACAAACTGTGCAGTGTTTAAGAAGGATGCTGTATTGTACAGCAAATCACCACCTTAGTGTAGAATAAAAGGCTACTGTCTAACAACATGGCTCAGTGCGCCTGAACATGCCTCACTGTTGTTTTCTGGATCTAGCCAGTAATGATTATCTAGGAACAAAAACAGTACAACTTATCTTATCAGCCCAGTGTTCCACACACAGCTTCCCATTTCCCTTACAGCTGTCTGTAAACCTCAATATTCACTACATAAGGATCCTCCACAAATCAAAATGTTCTTGAGATTACCGGAGCGCCAAGAGGCTTCTAAACAGCTTCTACCCTCAAGCCATAAGACTCCTGAACAGCTAATCAAATGGCTACCCAGTCTATTTGCATTGCCCCCCACGCTGCTGCTACTCCTCTCTGTTATTATCTATGCATAGCCACGTTAATAACTCTACCTATATGTACATAATTACCTCGACACCGGTGCCCCCGCACATTGACACATTGACTCTGTACCGGTACCCTGTGTATATAGCCCCACTATTGTTATTTACTGCTGCTCTTTAATTATTTGTTATTCTTTTCCCATACTTTTTTTTTTAAAGGTATTTTCTAAAAACAGCATTGTTGGTTAAGGGCTTGTAAGTAAGCATTTCACTGTAAGGTCTACACCTGTTATAGTCGGCGCATGTGACAAATACAATTTGATTTGATTACAACAGACAGAAAGCTTGCAGAAAATTAAAGATTATAAATGCCACATAAAAGCTTTTGTCTGTTTTCCTTATAGGAATTTAGAATGGTGTTTCAATCAAATATGTAACAAAGAGAGAAATTATTTTAGACATTTAACTCAGTAGCTTCATAAGTTCATTATGGCCAGTACCTCATCTTCTGACTGCTCCTGAGGCAGCAGGGAGCCTTCCTCCTCTTCATAACTCCCATTTGAGTGTTGAGAGAGGATCTCCTCACCCTGCAACACAAAGGCATCTATTTGATTTGATTTGATTTATTAGGATCCCCATTAGCCAACACCAATGGCAACATCTAGTCTTACTGGGGTCCGACACAAAGAAAAAGGCATTATAGACAAAAGACTTTGCAATTTATATATATTTAAAAACATTAACATGTAGTGTGTGTGCGTCTATCAGTTACACATACAGTACCAGTCAAAAGTTTGGACACACCTACTCATTCAAGGGTTTTTCTTTATTTTAACTATTTTCTACAATGTAGAATAATAGGGAAGACATCAAAACTATGAAATAACCCATACGGAATCATGTAGTAACGGGAAAACAAGTGTTTTATTGTCACGCCCTGGTCAAAGTATTTTTGTGTTTATCTTCATTTATTTGGTCAGGCCAGGGTGTGGCATGGGTTTTTGTATGTGGTGTGTATGTATTGGGATTGTAGCTTAGTGGGGTGTTCTAGTTAAGTCTATGGCTGTCTGAAGTGGTTCTCAATCAGAGGCAGGTGTTTATCGTTGTCTCTGATTGGGAACCATATTTAGGCAGCCATATTCTTTGAGTGTGTCGTTGGGTGATTGTCCTTAGTGTCCTTGTTCCTGTCTTTGTTAGTTTACACAAGTATAGGCTGTTTCGGTTTTCGTTACGTTCTTTGTTTTGTAGTGTTTGTATTGATTCGTGTTTACGTTTGTTTATTAAACATGGATCGCAATCTACACGCTGCATTTTGGTCCGACTCTCCTTCACCACAAGAGAACCGTTACATTTATTGCTTCTTTAATCAGAACAACAGTTTTCAGCTGAGCTAACATAATTGCAAAGGGGTTTTCTAATGATCAATTAGCCTTTTAAAATGGTAAACTTGGATTAGCTAACACAACGTGCCATTGGAACACAGGAGTGATGGTTGCTGAGAATGGGCCTCTGTATGCCTATGTAGATATTCATTTTTTTAAATTAAATCTGCCGTTTCCAGCTACAATAGTAATTTACAACATTATGTCTACGCTCTA
This sequence comes from Oncorhynchus kisutch, assembly GCF_002021735.2. Classification (NCBI taxonomy): domain Eukaryota; kingdom Metazoa; phylum Chordata; class Actinopteri; order Salmoniformes; family Salmonidae; genus Oncorhynchus; species Oncorhynchus kisutch. Next base: position 48,314,606 of record NC_034178.2, on the reverse strand, counting down.
TTTGTGATTAATTTGATGTTATTTTAAATGGACAAAAAAGTGCTTTTCTTTCAAAAACAAGGGCATTTCAAAGTGACCCCAAACTTTTGAACGGTAGTATAGATTTTATTGTGTTGATGGATTTCTTGTGTATTATGTATTGATGACTATTGTAAATTGTGTCATAATTCAGCATTAGCTGCTATTAACACCATGTAATGTTGCCTTATTGAATTTTAAATAAACCATTCTCTAGTATTTTTCCCCTCAGTATTTTGTATTGTATTTTGTGCTTTTTAAAACTGAAATCCAACAATTGCATCCCCAGCTTCAGGAAAGACTCCAGGAAAAGACGGCCATACTAGCAACAACAACAACATAAAAAGACAGGTAATATAATAGTTATGGAATCTGTCTGACACTGTGGCAGCGAGAGCCAGTGTCAATGTACTGAGACTCCCCTTCAGGCACACATTGAGCACAGGTCTGTTGTCAAACACCTGGCAAGGAGAAGATGGAGGTGACACATTAGAATACACACACTACCTCGAGCTTCTCAACACCCAAACCCAGCCAGGGGAGCCCATCCACATGCACACACACATACACCCTGCACTAGAGCCAGTAGAGCATGACAGATGGCTTGATCTCCCTCCAGCCAGAGTGTGTGTTGGAGAGGCAGAACACCTGGGGGAATACATGTTTACACGCTTCTCATTTGGCGTGGACACAGTCATTTAAATGCTATTTCCAGCAATACATGTTCCATAGTGAACTGAACAATCATTACACATACAAGACACATCATGTGTTTGAATAAGGGTTAACCCATTCATGACAAGCTCCTAGTGCAAACAGACTCAGTACTTTGACCAGGTTGACCAGGATGTGGAAGTCTCTGACAGCCAGGTTCCATGTCAGCAGCTTCTCACTCTTCACTTGGACACAGAAATGGGTAAATGTCCCATTATAAATCACAGAGTACGCACTAATGCTTTCTGAATGTATGCAGTCACACACAAGCGTATCATAGTCACTGCACAACGTCTACTAGCGCCCACTAGCTTGCATCTGCTCTGCTCCACTGGCAGTTCCTCTGTGCCTGCCTGTGTATGTGTCCAGTTGTGTAACTGGTGTACCTCAGTGCTGTCACTGTGCCTGACAGGTGGAATCTTCCTCACAGCCTTCTCAAGCTCTCCCATCATTCCCTTATAGAACGCCAGGAACGTCAGCCTGGGGAGGGGGGGGGGGGCACTTATACAGGACAGGAGAGATAGTGGTAGTGGTACGCATATGTACCAGGACCTACCTGTTGAGAGTGGGCCAAGTTCTAGAGCTGGCGTCTTTGGCTACTGCATTGAGGATCTCAGGGATGCCCTCTCCAGCGATCTCCTCCACTGCCTTCAGAACATCATCAGTGTGCTCCAGGTAAATATTACAGAGAGGAGGAGAAGGGAACACAAACACCATGAACACTCTGAATAGTATTATTCACCTTACAGCCAGTGGGAGCATGGCAACCACAATAGCAGGAGAAGAGCTACAATAAATGGAGGTCACAAGAGGGTTGGGTCTATCCAATAAAGTAAATTCCCCTTTCCAGTGTCTGTGGTATACTGACACCTAATGGCCACCTTAATTCATTAACTGCTCTACATCATCCATGAATCCATGTGGGACACACACCTGAGGAGAGTTTGGAGAGTCTCGTTGTCTTTGGGTCCTCTTTGGTTCTCTCGGTCTCCGCTCGTAGTCACCAACTCCTGGCACAGGAACTGCCGGGCTAGGGTTGCTAGAGGCAGAGACTGTTATATACTGAACAGATCCTCATTGAAAATCAATGTTACTTTTCAGAATATCATTACATCTTTGGAATTGACTGGATTGAAATGGAATTGTGATGGCCACTCCAATACCTTAACTTTATTGTCCTTAAGCCATTTTGCCACAACTTTGGAAGTATGCTTGGGGTCATTGTCCATTTGGAAGACCCATTGTCCTGAGATGTTGCTTCAATATATCCACATCATTTTCCTCCCTCATGATGCCATCTATTTTGTGAAGTGAACCAGACCCTCCTGCAGCAAAGCACCCCCACATCATGATGCTGTCACCCCCAAGCTTCACGGTTGGGATGGTGTTCATCGGCTTGCAAGCCTCCCCCTTTACCCTTAAACATAGTGATGGTCATTATGGCCAAACAGTTCTATTTTTGTTTCATCCGACCAGAAGACATTTCTCCAAAAAGTATGATATTTGTCCCCATGTGCAGTTGTAAACCGTAGTCTGGCTTTTTTATGGCTGTTTTGGAGCAGTGTCTTTTTCCTTGCTGAGCGACCTTTCAGGTTATGTCGATATAGGACTCGTTTTACTGTGGATATTGATACTTTTGTACCGGTTTCCTTCAGCATCTTCACAAGCTCCTTTGCTGTTATTCTGGGATTGATTTGCACTTATTGCATCAAAGTACGTTCATCTCTAGGAGACAGAACGCGTCTCCTTCCTGAGCGGTATGACGGCTGCGTGGTCCCATGGTGTTTATACTTGTGTACTATTGTTTGTACAGATGAACGTGGTACCTTCAGGCTTTTGAAATTTGCTCCCAAGGATGAACCAGACTTGTGGAGGTCTACAATTGTTTTTCTGAGGTCTTGGCTGATTTCTTTTGATTTTCCCATGAAGTCAAGCAAAGAGGCACGGAGTTTGAAGGTAGGCCTTGCAATACATCCACAGGTACACCCCCAATTGACTGAAATTATGTCAATTAGCCTATCAGAAGCTTCTAAAGCCATGACCTAATTTTCTGGAATTTTCCAAGCTGTTTAAAGGCACAGTCAGCTTAGTGTATGTAAACTTCTGACCCACTGGAATTGTGATACAGTGAATTATAAGTGAAATAATCTGTCTGAAAACAATTGTTGGAAAAATTACGTCATGGCATCACATATCCCCAGAAAAAACACTAGACTAACAGGGCTCCACCCACTTGAGCTCGCTGGCGATGTCACTGTGTTGGGAGTCCTCCAAGATCTCTGGCAGACTGTTGATGTCACGCTGAATCTCCACTGGCGCCATGGAAACCAGCTGCATCAGCTTACCTTCTAACTCCTTGTCACACCCTGATCTGTTTCACCTGTCCTTATGATTGTCTCCACCCCCTCCAGGTGTCACTTATTTTCCCCAGTGTATTTATTCCTGTGTTTCCTGTCTCTCTGTGCCAGTTCGTCTTGTATGTTTCCAAGTCAACCAGCGGTTTTCCTGTTCGCCTGCTTTTTGCATGATCCTTTTTCTAGTCCTCCCGGTTTTGACCCTTGCCTGTTTCTGTACCCGCCTGCCTGACCATTCTGCCTGCCTTGACCACGAGCCTGTCTGCCACTCTGTACCTCCTCTGGTTTTGACCTTTTTGCCTGTCCACGACCATTCTCTTGCCTACCCCTTTGGATTAATAAACATTGTAAGACTCCAACCATCTTCCTCCTGTGTCTGCATTTGGGTCTCGCCTTATGCCTTGATAACTACTTAGTGGGAATATACAGATTGAATTAGTGTAGAGTATAGGTTAGATCTGCTGTCATAGTGTTAATGACCAAAGTCTACAACAAAAAGAAAAAAGGAAAGGCTTTACAAAATTGTGGTCATATTTGAATTTCACATCCAGTGGAAGATGATGGATAAATACCAACACTACTTAGACCAAGGTGTTTTTGCATAGAGAGAGGCTGTCATACCTGCAGCATCTTGATTCCCCAGCAGCATGCACAGCAGACTCTCCTAAAATGAACTGACAGAGCTGGACCACAGACAGGACACAAAGTGATGTTTACATGTAACAATTCTCTACTGCCACTGAGCAAACATTTCAGAGAATTTGAGAGAGCCAGGTGCCCTGCTCCCCTTGGGGCTGTGTGATCTGTGGCGTTACCTGCAGGTGCCATCGGCCAGGCGTGGTACACAGGGAGGAGACAGTTCCTGAACCTCTCAGGATCCTCAATGTGCGACTCCAGTCCTTTGATTAACTCCTGGACAATCTTAGACATCAAGGTCAGAAGATCAGGCATCATGCTTTATAGAATGTGCAATACCAAAGACAGTTTGGAAACATTATACTCACCCCGGGGTATCTGGGACTCTTTTTCAGTCGTTGCTGGAGTCTCTTTTGGAAAACCATTTGTTCTACAGCTTACAAAGCAATATAATGATGCATTATCCACCAATTGCCAGTTAAGAACAATAATTAGTCAATATGTTGATGAATGACTATTGAGGGTGTGTGTCTTACCAATTTCATTGGATATACTTCCTTTTCTCAAGATGACACCAGCCCGCGCGCAGAAATTGACCAAAGACAGAGTCATTATTGGTGTCCTCCTGAGTAGTGGCCTTGGATGATGCCCAGTGGTCTTACTCTTCTTGGGTTCTGAATGAGATGGGGATGGATCCCTAATGAACTGACTGGCACTAGCTAGTTTGTATATTTCTCATGGGACATACAAAGTCAATAGACAGTCTGGTTTCCTTGTTTGTTTGAGAGCCTGAAGGACTTAAATTACTTACTTGACACATCTGGTGGAGCAGCACTTTCGCTTTTTTCCACAGAGGGTCTCTTCTTGTGCATCATTGTCTGGAAAACGCAATGAGACAAATGAAGAGGTCATCCACAGGCAGGCCCGGTTCCACAAGGGGGCTAAAGGGGGCTTAGCCCTTCAGTTCAAACTTTATCCCCCACAGTTTTAGTGGTATGTCTCTATTTAAAAATAGCAAGAAAGTTTCAATGATTGAGTGACAGGTTGGTGCAAAATCTATATCTGCACTGCACCGTGTCAGCACAATGAACAGGGTGCGCCACGGTGTGTAGGGGTTCTATAGAAAGCCACTGGGCGGTTAGGTATGACTCCTTTGGGTTTCCATAAAAAGTGGGGGAAAATGCATGCGTTTGTACAACACAGAAGTAAGAGTGGAGGCAATAGGGCTTCTGAAGGCAGTGACGGTACCCAGCTTTAAGTTTACAGCCACCATGCTCCACAGAATCCTTAGTCTTCACGATCCTCCAAACCAAATACTCCACAAAATGCAGTGTCAGTGGCAATGACGTACCACCAGCTCCAAGCAAACGACAACGTTATGTACGTTGCAATACGTGGTGGACAGTACAGTAGGCCAGCAGGACAGAGGAGAAGAGACTGAGTCTATAAGACTGTTCTTCAGCACGTTGGATGCTGTCATTGGTGAAATGTCTGAACAATTCAGCGAATGCAACAGCCAACTGGTGGAGGCCCTGTGTGCCCTTGACCCAGAGAGCCATTACTTTCTAGATATGAAAAAGGTGAAACCACTTCTGGATCTAAGCAAAACAGTTTAAATCAAATCAAAGCAAATTGTATTTGTCTATTGTGCCGAATACAACCTTACAGTGAAATGCTTACTTACAAGCCCTTAACCAACAATGCCGTTTTAAGAAAAATAAGTGTTTTGTAAAAAATTAAAGCAGCAGTAAAATAACAGTAGCAAGGCTATAAAACAGGGGGTACCGGTACATCGTCAATGTGCGGGGGCACAGCTTAGTAGAGGTAATTAAGGTAGTATTTACATGTAGGTAGAGTTAAAGTGACTATGCATAGATAATAAACAGAGAGTAGCAGCAGCATAACAGGGACACACACACACACAGACGCACACACACACACAGACGCACACACACACACACACACACAATGCAATTAGTCTGGGTAGCCAGTTGATTAGCTGTTCAGGAGACTTATTGCTTGGGGGTAGAAGCTGTTAAGAAGCCTTTTGGACCTAGACTTGGCGTTCCGGTACCGCTTGCCATGCGGTAGTAGAGAGAACAGTTTATGACTAGGGTGGCTGGAGTCTTTAACAATTTACAGGGCCTTCCTCTGACACCGCCTGGTATAGAGGTCTTGGGTGGCAGGAAGCTTGGCCCCAGCAATGTACTGGGCCATACGCTCTACCCTCTGTAGTGCCTTGAGGTATGAGGCAGAGCAGTTGCCAGGCAGTGATGCAACCAGTATAGAGGTATAGAGGTCTTGGGTGGCTGTAGAACTTTTTGAGGATCTGAGGACCCATGCCAAATCTTTTCAGTCTTCTGAGGGGGAATACGTTTTGTTGTGCCCTCTTCATGACTGTCTTGGTGTGTTTTGGTGGAAGCTGAGTTTAGTGTTGCTCGCCAGTTCTTGCAGACCGAAGTCACCCGCTCTGGATCCAATGAGGACAAATGGACCCCACTTGATATCCTGCAATGATTTTTCTGGTCCTCTCTTTGCTATCCCGATCATACTTACTGCACTGAAACATGGACTGACTTTTGGGGAGTCAACAGCTAAATGCGAGAACAAATTATCCACTTCGACAAACATTTTCAGTCAGTAGAGAAGAGGCGTAATACAACCGAAGAAAGCTCAACTAACCCAACTGGTATTTGAGGGGGATCTTACAAGTTAATATAGGGGAGAATGGAATAATCAATTACTCAGGACGTTCCACGGAGAATTTAGAAAGCTGCAACTCTTCTGAAAAGTTATGATTGAAACAGTCTAGCTGGTTGGTTTTTATAAAAATATTGCTTTTGTGTGTAGGCCACTCTCCATGGTCCTGATAGAGTGCAGTGAGATTTCGTTCCATTGACCCTGTCACTTTGTCACCCCTGATTGATTTGGGGTGGGTATTCTATGTTCTATTATTTGTATTCCTATGTTTTGGCCGGGTTCTCAATCAGGGACAGCTGTCTATCATTGTCTCTGATTGAGAACCATACTTAGGTGGCCATTTTCCCACCTGTCTTTGTGGGAAGTTGACTTTGTTTATGGCACATAGCATTAAGCTTCACGGTTTGTTTAGTAGTGTTTATTGTTTTTGTCGGCGTCATTCTTAATAAAGCTCACCACGCTGCGCCTTGGTCCTATTCATTCAACGGCCGTGACACACTTCTTGGTCAAAAGCATTTTTTAAAGTTTGTTTTTTATTGTGGTATAAGCAGAATTTAATATAATTCCAATGTAAAAACCCAAATGACGGCCATGGGTATAGCTACAGACAGTTTATATAAATAGATAGACTACTTTCTATTATGGTCTTCTTGGTAGCCTATTGGTTTTCGTTGCTTTAAATGGAACTGTACGTTTTGGAAACATGTTTATGGTAGGCTGGCATTGCTTAATTGATTACGTGGGTCGAATTTGATTCACCAAAATGTACCATATCACAACGTGTTGCTGAACTGTTTGCATGTATGAATAACTAGGCTACTACTTTCAGCATTTAGTTTGCATTATTTTGGTAAGACAGCTGTGTGTACTGCTGCATTCACATAGGATGTTTGTAATGTGAATTGCCATAACTCGTAGCCTATATTCATGACCAAAACGGCCTAGCTGTATGGCGCTGTCCATTGTGCTGATACAGCGCAGAAGAGGCTACATATTTCAAAAGCACTCAATGATCTCGGAGTCTCTGCATTTGAACTTTATGTTTGTGGTATAGCTGATTATATACACGTAATTCAATATAATTCCACTGCAAGAACCCAAAAAATGTTTGCCACCTTGCCAATTTCAACTGCCCCCTTAGTAACTTTATCCTAGTGCTGGGTCTGCACACAGGGCAATAGTTTGGTTAGCTGAGAAACGCTCAACTCCATTCTCTTATATTGAGGCGGAACAGAGTTTTGATAGCTGGTCGTGGGATTTGCAAACAACAACATGGAGTCACCTTCAGTCGATTCTTGTAAAAATGTCAATTCTGAAAACGCTTACCTGTAGCTCCCTATGTTTTCCTGTACGACAGCGGTCCCTCGCATGATGCTGAAATTCATACTTTTAATCAAACTTTCAGCGAATACAACCACTGACATTTTCCTCATTTGTGTTGCTAGAACTACTTACTATGTAAGCTGAGATTCAATTGGAACATGCACATTCGTGCTGAGTTGAGCAACACAAATGGTGAAAAAGTTGGTGGTTGTATTAGATAAAAGTTTTTATTCAAATATGAATTTCAGCTCCCCGCGGAAGGACCGCAGTTGTACAGGACAAACATAGGTACAGGTACGCATTATGGAATACTGAAGTATAATTACAAGCATTTCATAAGTGTCAAAGGCTTTTATTGATAATTACATGAAGTTGATGCAAAGAGTCAATATTTGCAGTGTTGACCCTTCTTTTTCAAGACCTCTGCAATCTGCCTTAACATGCTGTCAATTAACTTCTGGGCCACATCCTGACTGATGGCAGGCCATTCTTGCGTAATCAATGCTTGGAGTTTGTCAGAATTTGTGGGGTTTTGTTTTTCCTCCCGCCTCTTGAGGATTGACCACAAGTTCTTAATGGGATTAAGGTCTGGGGAGTTTCCTGGCCATGGATCCAAAATATCGAAGTTTTGTTCCTGAGCCACTTAGTTATCACTTTTGCCTCATGGCAAGGTGCTCCATCATGCTGAAAAAGGCATTGTTCGTCACCAAACTGTTCCTGGATGGTTGGGAGAAGTTGCTCTCGGAGGATGTGTTGGTACCATTCTTTATTCATGGCTGTGTTCTTAGGCAAAATTGTGAGTGAGCCCACTCCCCTGGCTGAGAAGCCACACACATGAATGGTCTCAGGATGCTTTACTGTTGGCATGACACAGGACTGATGGTAGCGCTCACCTTGTCTTCTCCGGACAAGCTTTTTTCCAGATGTCCCAAACAATCGGAAAGGGGATTCATCAGAGAAAATGACTTTACTCCAGTCCTCAGCAGTCCAATCCCTGTACCTTTTGCAGAATATCAGTCTGTCCCTGATGTTTTTCCTGGAGAGAAGTGGCTTCTTTGCTGTCCTTCTTGACACCAGGCCATCCTCAAAAAGTCTCACTGTGCATGCAGATGCACTCACACCTGCCTGCTGGCATTCCTGAGCAAGCTCTGTACTGGTGGTGCCCCGATCCCGCAGCTGAATCAATTTTAGGAGACGTCCTGGCGCTTGCTGGACTTTCTTGGGCGCCCTGAAGCCTTCTTCACAACAATTGAACCACTCTCCTTGAAGTTCTTGATGATCCAATAAATGGTTGCTTTAGGTGCAATCTTACTGGCAGCAATATCCTTGCCTGTGAAGCCCTTTTTGTGCAAAGCAATGATGACGGCACGTGGAGTGATCTCCAGCCGTGTCCTCGTCAACACTGACACCTGTGTTAACGAGAGAATCACTGACATGATGTCAACTGGTCCTTTTGTGGCAGGGCTGATATGCAGTGGACATGTTTTGGGGGATTCAGTTCATTTGCATGGCAAAGAGGGACTTTGCAATTAATTGCAATTCATCTGAGCACTCTTCATAACATTCTGAAGTATATGCAAATTGCCATCATACAAACTGAGGCAGCAGACTTTGTGAAAATTAATATTTGTGTCATTCTCAAAACTTTTGGCCACAACTGTAGTGTTTGTAATGCAAGATTGAAGAGAACCTGTCTAGTCAGAGATCACATTTATTTTTGGAGATTCCAAAACATGACCTGTTCATTCAAGGCAGGATCAATATATTGTTTTAGGTGATAATAAAACATGTTTTGTTAAGTTACTTATTCCTCAACATGTTTCTCTAACCTCATATCAAGTCAAGCTAGTTTGCACTGCAGAGCAGCTAGCTAGCTAAAAGCTAGCCTAGGTTGAAGAAACCAGTAGCGAGCAACTATCATCAAAAACAAACATCATTACCATCACAATCAAATTAAACTGGAGGCAGCATTACATTACTATTAAAATACTACTCACTTATAGGAATGTGTAATGGTTTACAATGTAATAGCTATCCCATAAAGACATCAGGGAAAACCACATTTTCATCTTCTCTTGTGGGTTGATAACTTCCTGTTCTTCGATAGACTCTGGCTGGACTGAAGACGATGCAAAGTTTGGAAAATGTCAAAATATGCAGTGTCCGTCTCGCAACAGAGCCTTCAACCTCAAGGGGGTGTTGCGATTCCACTCTGTTACCGAGGTCCCCATTGAATTGCATGACATCTGGCGCAAGATAATGGTGCTTATGGGAAATGTAAACGAAGCTTTAAGTCTCATTTCCACCAGATGCATCAAACTCCTTGCGTTCTGACAGAAGTCATTAATTGTCAATGGAGCAGTCCGCAAAGCTGCTGTTTGAATGTTAAATGACGAGACAGAGGCATTGATGCGAGTAACCAGTCTTGTTCAGTACATCACAACACATCCGAGTATCTCAAGCACCCCGGTAAAACACAAGAGTTGCAGTAATGAACATTTACCAACAGATGGCATCACTGTGCCATCTTACACCCATAACATCTCCCATTTAATAAAATAGGACAGGAGGTGTCAATTCACTAACAAAACAAACCTAGTAACAATTTCCAACATGAACTGTTTTTTTTTTTCAGAACAACAACACATTTTGATATTCTCTTCACTTTTATCTCTGTCAACAATCCCTGATGGGAAACCTACAGATTAAGTATTTTTGGTGGCTGGGACAGACGCCCGCATCGTGAAAAGACAGGGGGCTTGTCTGCGAGGACTGCGGGTTCCCGCACAGGCGTGTCACCTGAATGTCTAAGGGGAGAATTGATGGGCGAGGGAGCGGCCGACCTGTGATCCCCTGGCTCTTCGCCCAGTGCCTCAGGCCCCATGTGACTTGCTGGGGTTCTGTCTTTTGTCATGCGACCCCTTTGACCATCAGGGTTCTGAGTAGGTGCTCAAAGTTATATTAAGTGGCATTGTTTAAAGTGGCTAGTGAAACATTTTTCCATCAATTTCCATCAATTTCCATTATTAAAGTGGCTGTGGTTAAGTCAGTATGTTTGCAGCAGCCACTCAATGTTAGTGGTGGCTGTTTAACAGTCTGATGGCCTTGAGATAGAAGCTGTTTTTCAGTCTCTCGGTCCCTGCTTTGATGCACCTGTACTGACCTTGCCTTCTGGATGATAGCGGGGTGAACAGGCAGTGGCTCGGGTGGTTGTTGTCCTTGATGATCTTTATGGCCTTCCTGTGACATCGGGTGGTGTAGGTGTCCTGGAGGGCAGGTAGTTTGCCCCCGGGGATGCGTTGTGCTGACCTCACTACCCTCTGGAGAGCCTTACGGTTGTTGGCGGAGCAGTTGCCATACCAGGCGGTGATATAGCCAAACAGGATGCTCTCGATTGTGCATCTGTAGAAGGTTGTGAGTGCTTTTGGTGACAAGCCGAATTTCTTCAGCCTCCTGAGGTTGAAGAGGCGCTGCTGCACCTTCTTCACAACGCTGTCTGTGTGGGTGGACCAATTCAGTTTGTCCGTAATGTGTACGCCGAGGAACTTAAAACTGGATAGGGGGGGTGCTCCCTCTGCTGTTTCCTGAAGTCCACAATCATCTCCTTTGTTTTGTTGACGTTGAGTGTGAGGTTATTTTCCTGACACCACACTCCGAGGGCCCTCACCTCCTTCCCTGTAGGCCGTCTTCCCTGTAGGTCGTTGTTGGTAATCAAGCCTACCACTATAGTGTCGTCTGCAAACTTGATGATTGAGTTGGAGGCGTGCACTAATCCCGTAGAGGTTGAGTAACCGCAAGTATAAGACTAGTCTAGTGTTACTCAATTATTCATTGGCTAACGTTAGCTAACTCTCTAAACTGATAGATTGTAAATTAGACAGATGTTTCACAGAAGCGTGGCCTGCAATAATTTGTTCATTTTACTTACTTAGGAAGGATTATAGAGAATGAAACGTACTGTAAGACGTACTGTAAGAATTCCCACCCGTGTTTTGCAATGCAGTGAGGGACCTTGTATAAAGTCAAGACAGTAGCAATATTGTGAAACCAGTGAAACTCTAGCTGTCTACTAGGTTTCTAACACAGAAAGAACAATGATACAGATATTTGACTGGGTGTGTAAATGCGAAGCATCCGGTTGGCGTTTCCACTCACTACCAAATATGGTAGAGGGGACACTAATCCAAATATGGTAGTGAGAGGAAGCCCACTGTGGGCCGTGGGAGAAGATGGAACAGGTGGATTTTGACCGACATTCTGCAAATCTTCTCATCAATTAAATGTTTTATCTCAATACAGTTTTCTGTTCCCAAAACTAGACTTCACCCTTTGCAAAGGTTTTTTAATATTTTTTTAAATCGCGATGTTTAGGAGTGCAAATGCGAATGGAGTTATTGCACATGCGCACTTCACATAGTAGGCGTTCCCTAACGGAAATATGCAGATGCATATTAGAACGCGCCAATAGGATATCGCTTGCGCGTGCTTGGCTCTGCCCGACCATCCTTGCTTGTTCTGCCCACTATGACTAATTTGTTCACATTGGAAACGACAAGCAGTGGTCTATCTTGGTTTAGTTATAACAATCTTTGTCTTTACATTTGACGTCCAAGGGGTGTCATTATAATTTGTATCGTATTGTATTCTTCAAGTGTACATAGTTGTTTGTCCTGGATAACGCATACTCGTGCGATTTTAGTTCAAAATATCCCAATATTTCTAGACCGTCCCTAAAATGTTCATGAAGTACCTCCCATTTCCGTGTTGATACCTTGTATAAAAAGTCCAACAGAGCATTTTCGCAGACAGAAGCGGGGAGTGACATTTACCAGGCAAATGGCTGTATGTAAGATGTTCTACGACCTGACAGCAAAGCTCCTTACAGGAGAATTGTTTAATTTCTCGTCTCTTCAGGGTAAAGTGGTGCTGATCGAGAATGTGGCGTCTCTCTGAGGCACGACCACCAGGGATTACACCCAGATGAATGAGCTCCATGAACGGTACGCCGACAAGGGGCTAGTGATTCTGGGGGTGCCCTGCAATCAGTTCGGACATCAGGTAAGAGGGGATGCATTTTCTTATTCTAAATATTGGCTAATGTCACTGTATTCTTTCTCATTATAGCCTCCCCCCATCCAGTTTTAGAAAATGTAAGCTAATTTAGGACTAAACCATTTCTATACAATTTTAAAACTCATTCTATTTTGAGAACAGCAAAAACAAGTTAAAAATGACCCAGCCATTACCATTTTGGTTGCTGTAGCAAAGGCAATTTTATAAGTAATTTCACGCAATTCTACTAATTTTGCCATTGGCTGGGAAAAAATACCAAGGTTGGGCTTCAGTGTCCTTATACTGTATATAGCCTAGTCTCAATTCCTAATGAAGTGGAAAGGGCACTATCAATTATGAAATTAGATGGTGTCCATCCAATTTGAGGATTCTAGCTATGGCTTTTGACAATGGACTCATCTTGATATTAGGCCACTTTTGAGATCAAACATCTAACACATTTTTTTTCTGTACATGTTACATATTCTTCCCATCTACTCCTGCAGGAGAACTGCAAGAACGAAGAGATCCTGATGTCCTTAAAGTATGTCCGTCCGGGAAATGGCTTTGAGCCGAAGTTCCAGCTCCTTGAGAAAGTGGATGTGAATGGGAAGGACGCCCACCCGCTGTTTGTGTACCTCAAGGAGAAGCTGCCATTCCCAAGCGACGAGCCCATGGCCTTAATGAATGACCCCAAGTGCATCATCTGGAGTCCAGTCTGCAGGACTGACATCGCCTGGAACTTTGAGAAGTTCCTCATTGGGCCAGCTGGAGAGCCATTCAAGCGTTATGGCAGGAGATTCCTTACCAGCAACATTGAGGGTGACATCAAGGAGCTTCTCAATACGGCTAACTAAACCGGCCATGTTGGTCACACAGAAGCAATGGTGGGGAGTGGAAATCATGTCAATGACTTGTAATGGCTTTTCAAATGATTAAGTATTGTCACACTTTGGGACATGTGCTTGGCCATGACTTAAAAAAGAAACAACTTTCAACAGCTCCCCATTCAACAAATACTTCCTCCATACAAGATTAGCTTCTGTGTGACAGCAGCACACCCATTATCTTTTCAAATCATGTGCTGTGCTCTCATATGCAAAAAGCTGCTGTGTTCTGAACTTTTATTAAATGAAGGCATCCATTGAAACCAAGCCTTTTGTGAGAGGGATGTCTGATGAAATGTAAAAGACTTAACATAAGTTGCCTTTGGCCCATGTAAAGCACGACTGTGTTTCAAGAAGTGTAAGAAGTTGGCCAAATAAATTATTTTCCCCTTTGTGTTGTCTGTCTTAGTCTTTTACAGGAGTTTCATGTGATTAATGCTCAGGTCAAATGTGAAAGTGTGGCAAACGCAAAAATGTGCTGTTGCCCTTAGATGAGGATCTTTGGTCAGTTAATATTTTCCCCACTTAGGGTTAAGGTAAGGATTGGGGGAGGGGAAGCTGCTGATACTAGATGTGCACCTGAGCCAAAAAGGCTGAAAGAGAATGGATTTTTTTTCTCTCAGAATAGCCAGGCGAGGAAGTGCAAGTCATTCTGACAGGCTACATTTGGTTATTCAAGTTCTCAGGTGAATGCCATTCTGAATCATTGAGGCTGATCTATAAGTAGGTCAATGAATCATAGCAGGATTACCTCGCCAGTTACCAGTGTGGTTGTGTGAACAGGCAGTAGATTGTGAACTTTATTTTTGAGAATTTATAGCACCGTTTGAGTGGGGAGGGGATTTAAATGATCTGAGGGAGGAAATAGCCTGATATTAAAATGTCATTTAGCAGATGCTCTTAACCAGTGCATCTTAGTTAGGACATTAATCTTAAGATAGCTAGGTGAGACAACCACCTATCACTAAGGAAAAAATTCCTGAAAGATGTTTATTTGCTTAGATGCTTTGAATGCCATTAGTTTAGTTCATTCGATGACTCCAGGAAGTTATTCTGTAAAAAACACCAAGGAAATGGATGCAATTTCAGGTTGCATCACATTATTGCCTAAGGATATGGTAAATAACAGTGTGTACTCACGCAATACACTTTAAGCAAGAATGTCTATTGTGATGAAATAGCTGTTTTCTTCCAATTCTTACTGTTTTGAAAAGCAACTTGTCCAAACAAGACACCCTTTTAGGCTTCCAGTCTTTATTGTATTTTCATTCCAAATAATTATCCATAAAAAATGTATATTGCAGATATTGGCAATATGATTATTAGAACAGTTATGTTCCTATTTTTGAAATAGTGTGATTATTACAGTGGCCACTAGCCAGTACCCTGCCCTGAACCTTAGTAACATGATACTAGCTGGCTACAACCCGGTACTCTTCCCTGCACCTTAAGAGACTGCTGCCCTAAGTACATAGTAATTTAACACGGGTCACTTTAATAATATTTACATACTGTATTATAGTCATGGCCCATTCTATATAACTACTGCGGTTCACACCGTTTCCATTCATATACTGTTGATACTGTCTATACACCATATATATATATATATATTTATATTCCGGACTCTGATATTGCTCGTTATATTTCTTCATTTTACTTTTTTGGATTATGTGTATTGTTTTGCTTGGCATTACTGCACTGTTGGAGCTAGAAACAATCATTTTGATGCACCTTCGGTAACATCTGCAAATATGTGTATGGGAACAAACTTTGATTTGATATTTAGATCTATTCAAGATATTTGACATCAAATGAAGCTCAAAATGCTAAGTTTCTCATGAGGATTGTAAAGAAAATCAACTTTAAAATCAAATCTGTTTTGGACAGCTGGATGTCTTTTTCATTTGCTATAATTACAGAATAATAATAGAATAATAATTACAGATATATAAAGAGTTTCTATTCATTGGCATAAATATGGTTATATTAATCATGTAATCATCTTAGGAGGGCATAATCAGAAATGGACTGACCAGCAAGTATGACATCTGCAATCCCAAAGACATTTCCATGCTGTTGTGCCACATGAAAAAACAAGACAAACGCCACTGAGCTAGAAATGATCTTACGGGAAATTGATCCATGAAGTAGTTACTGGCAGAGCCATATACTGTACAGCTCTGGTTACTGGTGTCTTGTATGAACCTTTACAAGACACTTGGCGACATAGAGAAATATTACGGTAAGGTCAGGGTGTTGAATCTGGGTAACTGGTATCAGAGACACTGGATCCTGCCATCATGTATTGTGTTGCCACCACTAGCCCTCACAAGCTGAACAGCTACTACTGAAGACTACTACTACTCAATGGGACACATTTAAGTGTCAGTTGAGAATATAGAGCTACGTAGCAACAGTCCAACATACAAGCAGACCGATTTGTTGGGAGTCCTTGTTCCATCCATTGATGAGCAAACTGTCATGTCACCAACATATTTTATTTAACAGCTGATTGGTTGTCTGAAAGTCCATTGTTGGGAGAACACAGATGCCTGCAGTCCTAAACACACTGAGGACGCCTTTAAGTTATTGCTGTCCAAATTCTATTTAACGGATAGGAGCCTTGTGAACAGCAACAATTTCCAAGTTTCATAAATTTAGCACCTTTCATACACATCACATTTTGCATCACGCAGTGTGCTTTTAAGAAAAAACTAAAGCAATTTCAATGCAGGACCGTAATACCATACAGGACAGGTAGTCTAAGGATAAGTCATAGCGGGGCAGTCAAGGGGGTCCATTCAGTCAGCAATCAAATTTTCTTCTAAACTACAGCAATATTATCCAGAAATGTACGAATGGTCAGGGCCTCGCCACGTCATACATAACGTCATACATATTTAAAATTTCAGATGTGACGAAAGTAAAACTAAAAGTGCCTCCTTTTTAAACAGGTTGCAGGATTAAAAGGCCGCTGTTGCTTTGTGTGATGAGGGGGCACAGCACACCTTATCAGGATGAGACTTCAGAGAAAAAGGGGTACCCTTCCCACAATATTTATTTGTACAGTGAAGCAAACATTTGTACATTTGGCTCTCTGTTCCAGTAAATACTACACTTTTGACTACTTTAACACCCTATAAGTGAATTTGTGCACTTGTGGAGAAAAAAAAAATGGACTCGGTGTTTTCATTTCTAAATGATAAAACAGATGTACGAAATATCACTCAGTGTCATTCTGTACTGTCACCTCATGAAACATTTGATCTCAAATCCAAAATGCTGGAAAATAGAGCAAATGCACATATTTTAGCTTCACTGTCCAAATAAATACAGAGGGCAGTGTATGAATGAGAGAGTTAGCATGCTGGGCTTTATAAAGAGCAGGCGCTAAGATCTGACTGAACTCGTGTCTATGAAAATAAATAGCCTCTGCCACAGCATACATCAAGGCCCAGTAAACAGGACCTTGATCAATTAAACACAGGCCCTGCAAGCCAACCCAGAGGAAGACTAAAATGAGAGGGCCTGAGTGTGTTTGTTTCTGTGAGTGTGTAGATGGAACACATCCAGTGTGACTTTCTAACTGGATCCATTCACAGGAGGTAGAAGGTCACAGGATCCATCGGTGTCATGTGTTAAATTGTGTGCATATCTCAATGTTAAATACAACTTTGCATAAATTCACCCCTGCACTGGAGGGTTATCATCACAGATACCGCTCAGAGACAACTCAAGGACAGGTTTCTCTTTCCCCCAATCCGTCAGTGAAGTTGGTACAGTTCTTTACGATGTACAATTTGGAACACTTTGGTAAAAACAAGATTCTCATTTGGCTGTTTTTATTTTGTACTTTTCTAGTGGGTAACAGAAAAGTTTGTGTTAATAATACCTATGCATTTTAGGGTACAACTAACATTCTGTATGTCCAGTGAGAGGATTCTTTGCCTTCTATTCCCCTTATTTTTTCCAAACGAGTAAACTAGGTTTCATACATCAGCAGGCCACCAGCTCTGGGAGGAAGTCTCGAGGGTCACGCATCCAACAAGGCTTTTGGCTCTTTGTGACGATGTATGAGCAAAATAAAATAAAACACAGGGCTGGGGGGAGTTAATAATATCGACTGAGAAGTCTTATGTCACTGAAGTAGCTTGGTGTGTGCATCAAAGTATCTCTTTTGTCATTATTTTTTGCTTCAGTGCATGTCCCTGAGCATCAGCGCTGCTCAGTTGGTATCCATGTGATCGGCTGCTTCAGCGGTGGCACCCCCCAGAGAGGCAGAGGGCGGAGGCTTGGCATGGACGTCGCCCGCGTCTCTGCGTTGGTAAAATAGCACGTAGGCTGCTTTTGTCTGTGGAGGGGAGAGGTGGAGATAGTGTTACACTGTAGCAACACTGACAACACCAAAGGACAGGAAGTCAATGGGAGCTTTCATCACTGCTGACGCTATTAATGAATAGACACAGGACACATGGAACAACAGACTGAGCATAACAAACATTAGCAACACCTTCCTAATATTGCGATGTGTCAAGTTGGCTGGATGTCCATTGTATGGTGGACCATTCTTGATACACACAGGAAACTGTTGAGCATGAAAAACCCAGCAGAGTTACAGTTCTTGACAAACCAGTGTGCCTGGCACCTACTACCACACCCTGTTCTTCTTCCGATGGCATTGAGGAGCACACCACATCAGTCATTGGCTTTATCAATAAGTGCATCGAGGACGTCGTCCCCACAGAGACTGTATGTACATACCCCAACCAGAAGCCACGGATTACAGGCAACATTCTCACTGAGCTAAAGGGTAGAGCTGCCGCTTTCAAGGTGCAGGACTCTAACCCAGAAGCATATAAGAAATCCTGCAATGCCCTCCGACGAACCATCAAACAGGCAAAGCATCAATACAGGGCTAAGATTGAATCGTACTACACCGGCTCCGACGCTCGTCTTATGTGGCAGTGCTTGCAAACTATTAGACTACAAAGCGAAGCACAGCCGTGAGCTGCCCAGTGACACGATCCTACCAGAGAATCTAAATAACTTCTATGCTCGCTTCGAGCATTAGCTGTTTCGGTCGACTGTGTGATCACACTCTCCGTAGCCGACGTGAGTAAGACCTTTAAACAGGTCAACATATACAAGGCTCCGGGGCCAGACGGATTACCAGGACATGTGCTCCGGGCATGTGCTGACCAACTGGCAGGTGTCTTCACTGACATTTTCAACATCTCCCTGATTGTGTCTGTAATACCAACGTGTTTCAAGCAGACCACCATAGTCCCTGTGCCCAAGAACACGAAGGCAACCTGCCTAAATCACTATAGACCTGTAGCACTCACATCCATGAAGTGCTTTGAAAGGCTGGTCATGGCTCACATCAACACTATTATCCCAGAAACTCTAGACCCACTCCAATTTGCATACCACCCAAACAGATCCACAGATGATGCCATCTCTATTGCACTCCACACTGCCCTTTCCGACCTGGACAAAAGGAACACCTACGTGAGAATGCTATTCATTGACAACAGCTCAGCATTCAACACCATAGTGCCCTCAAAGCTCATCACTAAGCCAAGGATCCTGGGACTAAACACCTCCCACTGCAACTGGATCCTGGACTTCCTGACGGGCCGCCCCCCAGGTGGTGAGGGTAGGTAGCAACACATCTGCCACACTGATCATCAACACTGGAGCCCCTCATGGGTGCGTGCTCAGTCCGCTCCTGTACTCCCTGTTCACCCACGACTGCATGGCCAGGCACGACTCCAATAGCATCATTACGTTTGCAGACGACACAACAGTGGTAGGCCTGATCACAGACAACGACGAGACCGCCTATAGGGAGGAGGTCAGAGACCTGGCCGGTTGCTGGCAGAATAACAACCTATCCCTCAACATAATCAAGACAAAGGAGATGATTGTGGACTACAAGAAATGGAGGACCAAGCACGCCCCCATTCTCATCGACGGGGCTGTAGTGGAGCAGGTTGAGAGCTTCAAGTTCCTTGGTGTCTACATCACCAACAAACTAGAATGGTCCAAACACACCAAGACAGTCATGAAGAGGTCACCACAAAGCCTATTCCCCTCAGGAAACTAAAAAGATTTGACATGGGTCCTCAAATCCTCAAAAGATTCTTCAGCTGCAAAATAAAGAGCATCACTGCCTGGTACGGCAACTGCTTGGCCTCCGACAGCAAGGCACTACAGAGGGTAGTGCGTACGGCCGAGTACATCACTGGGGCTAAGCTGCCTGCCATCCAGGACCTCTACACCAGGCGGTGTCAAGAGGAAGGCCCTAAAAATTGTCAAAGACCCCACCACCCCAGTCAGACTGTTCTCTCTACTACCGCATGGCAAGTGGTACAGGAGTGCAAAGTCTAGGACAAAAAGGCTTCTCAACAGATTTGACCACCAAGCCATAAGACTCCTGAACAGGTAATCAAATGGCTACCCGGACTATTTGCATTGCCTGCACCCCAACAACCCCTCTTTTATGCTGCTGCTGCTACTCTGTTTATCATACATGCATAGTCACTTTAACTTTACATTCAATTATCCCAACCAACCAGTGACCCCGCACATTGGCTAACCGGGCTATCTGCATTGTGTCCTGCCACCCACCACCTGCCAAACCACCCTTTTATGCTACTGCTACTCTCTGGTTATCATATATGCAGTCACTTTAACCATATCTACATGTACATACTACCTCAATTAGCCCGACTAACCGGTGCCTGTATATAGCCTTGCTACTGTTATTTTTCACTGTCTTTTTATTTCTTTACATACCTATTGTTCACCTAATACCTTCTTTAAAAAAAAATTGCACTGTTGGTTGGAGCCTGTAAGTAAACATTTCACTGTAAGGTCTACTACACCGGTTGTATTCAGCGCACATGGCAAATAAACTTTGATTAATTTGATTTGATTCAAAGGCACTTTATATTTTGTCTTGCCCATTCGCCCTCAATTGCACACTTACACAACTCATGCCTCAATGCTTTAAAAAAACATTATTTAACCTCTCTCCTCCCCTTCATCTACACTGATTAAAGTGGATTTAACAAGTGGCATCAATAAGGGATCATAGTTTTCACCTGGATTTACCTGGTCAGTCTGTCATGGAAAGATAAGGTGTTCTTAATTTTTTGTATACTCCGTGTATAGCTTTCAAACGGGCAATAACGAGTCCCACGTCATAGAAATGTATATACATAATCACATTTTCTAAAATAACATATAGAGTTACACATGAAAGTAAGGGTGGAGGTGGCTCACTCACCACAATCTGATCCTCTGAGGCAGCTGAGACACTGCTGTCATCAAAGTAATGCCACTTCCCATCAGCTTTGTTCTTGCCGTAGGCTGTGTCTGCAGGTAAAAGATATTGGAGGGACATTATAAAACTATGGTCATGGTGGACTAAAGTTGAGCTAGGATGACTTTCTGATGAACTGGTTTCCACTAGCAGGCCTGGTTAGTCACCAAACAAGAGCTTGGCTAAAACACACAAAAAGGTTTGAGCAAATCGAAATTGACATCAAAAGTTGACAGTGAGTAAGTGGGAACCAACAGTCTAATTAAATACTGCTGATTATAAAATCTGTTTCCTTATAGAAAAGGCATAAGCCAGACACCTTATCTGTTATCATACATTCTGCATAGTTGGCCTGCTTCAGGTTACCAGGTACTAAAACAAATACCTATGTTAGCAGATAGTAGTATTCAAATAACAGGAACAGAGTGAATATAAAAAGAACAATGGCCTCCGATCAACTGCAGTTAAACCTGCCTTTCAGCAAACTGTTCTGTTTTCCCAGCAGTGCAGAACGATTAACTACAATTTCGGTTATTTTCGTTTTAAACCACTAAAAACATTTAATTAATTTTTTTCTTTCTATGAGTTCAATTCACAATTTCTCCAGAGATGAATCAGATCAAGCCCAAACTGTGCGATGTAGTATGGAGTTGTAGTTTCCAACAGGCCAATATTCTACATAGTTTAGCGCAGAAAACATGGTAATTAACTATAATGACCATCATCCATTGCGCGCCTACTTGTTCGTCTGTGGACAGACAAAGAGGGAGAGAAGAGACCGAACACATGCTATCGAGAGGGGTAGAAAGCAGTTGCTTTGCGAGGCATCTACCTGGAGATACATTATCTAAGTGATCAATAGATGGTATTCATAAAAGTATGCCTTATTTACTTTGACGAACTAATAAAATTGTGATTTTTGTCAGGCAGCAGCTCTATAGAGATGAGGTGACTTGGAATTAAATAAAGTTAGCAAACAAAATAAATGTAAAATACACAACTGAAATAGAATGTGACTTAATGATGGTTAATAAGTGATAAACAGTAATAGGCCGTCACTACCATCATGGGACTTTTATTAATTGTTTTATTCTGTGTTACAGCACTTAAATGCACTAAGCATTATGTGGGTTAATGTTGAACAAAAATTGAAACCGAAATGTGATTTTTTAAATAATCGAATCTGAACCAACCTCAAAAAGCACCAATTGCTTCACACTATTTCCCAGGTAAACAGAAATTTGAAATGTAACAAAGTGAGAGCGGACTGTGTCATTAATGTGGGTGGGGTAGGGTGTTTGTACTGTGTATCTCATTATCTAGGTTTGCAATAAGGATGGACCTGACCAGTGTGTTGCTAGCAGAGGCAAACATTACTCACAGTGGCCTCCTCCCATTCCTCCATAGTGGTTGGAGACTGCTATGAGGTCATAAACATAGGGGCCGGCCTTGGGGTCACACACAAACTCAGACATGTTCAGGTCCCTGTGTGGAGAGAGAAGACATGTCATCAGCAAAACCTGCCTTATACACCCATATACAATAACTGACAGCTAGAAACATAAGCACAGGGCTGTACAGAAAGCCAATTTTATTATATCAAATGTGATTAATATTGGACATGTCATCAGTACTGAACCCAGTGTGGGGGGGGATGATGGTCAGCCAGAACTACAGCTGATATGATGGTGAGAGGGGTGAGGTACAACAGATGGCTCTGTCGGTCTCAAAACTCCTCAGTAAGCATGAGTCAGGTTCTTGGACGCAGCAGTGGTTGTCTATGTCAGCAACATTTAGTTCTACTTCTTGCTGGATAATGTGACTCAGTAGGGGTCAGTGAACACAGGGAGGCTCCCAGGCATTCAGCAAGACAACCTCCACACAGGTTGCTTTTATACCACAGCACAGTATTCCACTGGCTTCATGTCACCACCTGGGGAATAACTTGGGTATTCTGCAAATGGAAAATACATTTTTTATTTTATGGTTTAGGTGAAAGGCCTTTTTTGTGATTGTGAAATTTCCTTGTGAGCAGTTATTACCGGATAGCATATATGGTTAGAATCATCTTTGTCTGTTGGAGTGTGACGTCAATCTCCCTGACAGTTTAGACACACTTCACATATATGTGACCATGATTTCCTCAAAATGGACAAAGACCTTTTTCTGACATATCTAGCAAACCAGCACCCTCTAGTGTAAAAGCTGTCAATACCGTGGGTCCATAAAAGTTGACTACAAAATCAAAAGGATGCTTTCATAACTTCACCTCTTAAAGTACAAAGAATAAAGAGCACAGACAATGTCCCTTCTTAATGTGAATAATTTATGAATAAGAGTAGTTTAAAAATCAACAAATTATCACTAAATCTAAAAACAAACAAATGTTTTACTATCTGGTCCAAAGAACAGAAAATACAAGAGAGACTATATAGGTGTCCATTTTGATAATATTCCTGTTGATCCAGCCAGTACAACATGGGGAGATCATTATGTAATAGAGACAGAGAAGTGCTTCTGTTTGAGATATCTAATTTTGCCAAGTATCCTGGCATTTTTGCTGATCTTGGAGGTTGTCTTTGTGTTTCCATGACAATTCATCAATCAAAACACCAAGACAACCTCCAAGATCAGCAAAAATGCCAGGATACTTGGCAAAGTTAGATATCTCAAACAGAAGCACTTCTCTGTCTCTATTACATAATGATCTCCCCGTTCATCAGTTACTTAACATTATATGGGCCAGCACACCATACCAAACTACTATCAATCTGTCACCTGCAGAAAAACTCTGTAAGAATAATAAAACCTGCCGGTTTTAGAGACATTTTACCTTTGACTGTTCGAGTACAGGGCAGATTTTTTAATAATTGGAAAAAAACTAAAACATGTATAACGGAATAAAATAGCGAAGTGATTCGGATCTCAGGTCTGGAATAGATTTTCTCAAAGAGTGATCATTTGAAACGACAAGACGAAAGAAATTTGTCAGGGTTACAAACCAAAATCGGTCTTCTTTTCGATATACAGACATTCAGTTGAGTTTATTATGCCTGTTCCTTGGAATTTCTAAATAGATTAACAATTCTACATTGAACATGGCATGGGAATGAATTATGGCCAGGACATCTGCTTGGTGAGTAGGCCCAAGCTGAATGATTCTGATGAAAATATGCTTAGTCTTTATCAAACAAATGTTTTTGATTATTTTTATTGTGGAACCTTAATTTTTAGGGGGGGGTGCAATTATTCCAAACTGATACAATCATAATTCATCCCCATGTTGGAACACATATTTCCCCACTTTAGTCAACCAGTCCACTTTGAATTTGTGATAAAACTGTCATAATTTGGCAAGGAATGTAGCTTGTGTATCCCATCAGTTAGATATATTTTTATAGGCATTTATTTTGTGTAAGCGCACACAGCACGCATGTGTAGGCAGTATTCGGAACACAATTGAGTGAGTCGGACATGGAGGGGAAAGGGAATTTAGGGAGCAGAACTTTGTGATGCTTGGCTTACTCTTTGTTGTGTCCCGCAAACAACACATGTACAAATGGAACACTAGAGTCAAAGTATATTAAAGTTGTCTTCAAGACAACATTGACAAAATAGGTTCAGTATTTTTTTTTTAATATCTGGTAAAGATTGAGTTTTGACTAGGTTCGAATACTCAATTACTTATGCCCCTCCCTAGACCATACTGCACATGACAAAAAAAAAAAAAGAGAACTCCTGAATATTTAGAAAATTAATCCTTTAAAAAGTTGCTCCATTTTTTTACGGCTCTTTAAAATCAGTTTTACCCTCTTTCTTCTAATTCACCACCACATATAAATTCAAGTACTCAACAAGAAACAGACAACATCTACGTTACCCACATTCAAGAACAACCCATTCTGAATTACCTCTATGAATTACCTCTATGATCTGGCACTCACTCCCAACTGATTTTGCCAGGCTATCCAGTCATTGTTTGAAAAAATTTGAAAAGAGGTACCTAATGTACATCACAGTTCTGCATCCCCAGTAGCTGGACTTTTACTGTTACAAACTATTTCTATGTGTGCAAATAAACTAAACTAAAAGAGGACACGTATCTGTCAGAACCTCTTGGCATAGTGCTGTCTGTACCTGACAGGGAAGTCCACCACAGTGTCCAGCTTGTCCCTCCAGCAGCGGTTGTATGAGAAACGCTTTAGGTGGACCACCAGGATGCGAGGCAACGACCACAAGTCAAACTTCTTTGTGGCTTGTTGGTGTTTCTTACAGGTGGGGCAATACCTGTTAGGACAAGGTGAGACATCGTTGATATCAGTGAAACAGACAGAAACACAGAAAACAACATTATAAAGTAGTGGTTTCAATGATTTAGCGAGTAGAGTAATGAAGGCCTGTTTCTCTTGCGCCTGGTCTCACCATGGGTCATGCTCTCCTAGCGTCTCCATGGTGGTGAAGAGCTCCATGCATTCCCTCAGAGCCACTGTGGCTTTCTTCTTCTGGGCCTGCAGCATGCTCTCGTGCTTCTCATAGGCCTACAGTACACACAGAGGATAGAGGACTGAGTCACACAGACAGATACACACGGTATAGACAGACTTGCATCCAAATTTTGACATTAATAAAAGGGCTTTAGGTCATCCTAATCAACTGAAACTGTACTGACCTCTGCTTCCTGATCATCGTAACACAGTTTCTTTGTGTCCGAGTCCCAGTCAATCGCCACTGTGGAATGTGCTATGGAGGAGATTAGGAGGTTTGGTCAGCCCTCAACACACATCGAAAGACGGTTTTCTAATGGCAACTCAACAAACATATTTTAACCACCTGCCTTTAACTATAAACATTGCTAAAAAAGTTTAACACATGTATTTCAAGACATTTTCTCCTCTTGTAACTGGTCAAAACACTGAAAAGCCAGAGGCGAGACTGAATACTAACTATTGAGTTTGAGGAAGTTTCCGTCACAAGGCAGTGGACTGATGTTGGCCGTTCCGTAGGAGTTGACCATGCTGAAGGAGAAGAGTTTGGGCGGGGTGCTGGAGCACTGTTTGGTTTTAGGGCCATTCTCCAGGTCTGAGGCTTCCTCCTCCTCCCCCGACTGTCCGTTCTCTGGCTCCGGGCTCACCTGGTGATCCATGGCCTCCTCCTCACCTGGAACCAACACACACAAGTCTGAAATCCCAATATCGGATTCACACAAGCCATGTCAGCCCGTGGCAATGAAATATTGCACTTCTACATGAATGCAAAACTAAAATCTGCTTAGTACACAATTTATCATGGGATAATAAAGAAACCAATAGGTGTACGAGATGTAAATAACTGTGCTGCCTTTACTGCTGCTGGAACACTCTGATCCATGTTGTTGCTTACCCTCACACACACCATTCCCGTTGGACCTGTTGGAGGTCCCGGAGTGGTTGCTGCCGTTGCTGGAGCTGCAGGACGCCCCTTCTGACAGGGGGCTACCACTCCCTGCAGTGTTGTGATTGGAGGATGATGCGGAGCACTCAGTTGCCAGGCTGCAGCTGGCCGAGGAGGCAGAGGCATTCACCCTCCCCTCACCGGTGGAGCTCTGAGCGCGATTCACGTAGCGCCTGGAACGGGAAAACAGTGGGTAAATATCGCACGTTAACCTTTTGCCACGTGCTATTCCCACATTTAGCACACTAAGTACATGTTCAATATCTCAAGTCTATGTGCTGCATACTGTACATATGAGCAGAAGTGGAAACAAAAGCAGGCCCACAGACAGACAGCGTACCCACCCGATCCTCTCCAGCACCTTCTCGTAGAGCATGTCAGCAGCCAGGTTCTGCCGGGGAACAGTGATGAGGAGGGGCTGGCCGAACAGCATGGTTCCCGTGGAGCCGCCCGTGTGTTTGGAGTGGCGCTCTCTGAAGTACACAGGCAGGTTCATCCTCTCCCTGTCCTCCTCCGCCACCTCATACCTGGACCACAAACATGGAGAATGATACAGTAGCACACTTAGGGTGTTCCGTTTTTACGATTTTAATACATTTTGTATCTGTGGTGGATACTGTACAGTGCCTCCAGAAAGTATTCATACCTCTAGACGTATTCCACATTTTGTTGTGTTACAGCCTGAATTCAAAATGGATAAAAACACATTTTCGTCACCCATCTACACACCATACCCCATAATGACAAAGCACAAATGTTTTGGAAAATTGATTGAAAATGAAATACAGAAATATCTAATTTACTTAAGTATTCACACCTCTGCGTTATTACATGTTAGAATCACATTTGGCAGCGATACCCAGAAAGACAAGTCTCTAAAAGCATTCCACACCTGAATTGTAATATATGTGCACATTATATTTTTTTTTAATTCTTCAAGCTCTGTCAAGTTAGTTGCTGCTAGACAGACATTTTAAAGTCTTGCCATAGATTTAAGTTAAAACTGTAACTAGGCCACTCAGGAACATTCTGTCGTCTTGGTAAACAACTCCAGCATATATTTGGCCTTGTATTTTAGGTTACCGTCGTGAGGAAAGGTGAATTTGTCTCCCAGTTTTCCTCTAGGATTTTGCCTCTGCTTAGCTCTATTCTGTTTCTTTTTATTCTAAAGAACTTCCTGACAAGCATACCCATAACATGATGCAGCCACCACCATGCTTGAAAATATAAGAGTGATATGCTGATGTGTTGTGTTTGTGTATTCAGGCCATCAAGTTAATTTCTTTGCCACATTTTTAGTTTTACTTTAGTGCATTATTGCAAACAGGATGGATGCACTTCCTTCTTTTCACACTGTAATTTAGGTTAGTATTGCAGAGTAACTAAAATGTTGATCAATCCTCAGTTTTTTTCTAATCATAGCCATTCAACTCTGTAACTGTTTTAATTGGCCTCATGGTGAAATCCTTGAGGGGTTTCCTTTCTCTCTGGCAACGAAGTTAGGAAGGACACCTGTATCTTTGTAGTGACTGAGTGTATTGAAACACCAGCCAAAGCGTAATTAATAACTTCACCATGCTCAAAGGGATATTCAATGTCTGTTTTTTTTACCCATCTACCAATAGGTGCCCTTCTTTGTGAAGCATTGGAAAACCTCCCTGGTCTTTGTGGTTGAAATTCACTGCTCGACTGAGGGACCTTACAGACAATTGTATGTGTTTATTTTATTTTACTAGGCAAGTCAGTTAAGAACAAATTCTTATTTTCAATGACGGCCTAGGAACAGTGGGTTAACTGCCTGTTCAGGGGCAGAACGACAGATTTGTACCTTGTCAGCTCGTGGATTTGAACTTGCAACCTTTCGGTTACTAGTCCAATGCTCTAACCACTAGGCTACCCTGCCGCCCCGTGTGGGGTACAGAGATGAGGCAGTCATTCAAAAGTCATGTTAAACACTATTATTGCTCACACAATGAGTCCATGCAACTTAAGTGACTTGTTAAGCAAATTTTTACTCATGATCTTATTTTGGCATGCCATAACAAAGGGTTGAATAATTATTCACTCGAGACATTTCAGCTTTTAATTAATTTGTAAACATTTCAAAAAAATAAAAAATAAATCCACATTGACATTATTGGGTATTATCTGTGGAGCCCTTAGCGACACAACATCTCAATTGAATCCTTTTTAAAATCAGGCTGTAACAAAACGTTTTAAAAAATCAAGGGTTTGTGAATAATTTGAAGGCACTGTACGTGGTTATTCTGTAAACTAATTTCCCTGGGACAATAAAGATACTGTTTGACGTCTGCTCATACCCAACCACTGTTCAATATGTTATCTTCCAGTGCAAGAGAAGAGACCAGGCTTACACAAATATGTCATCTTTCTCCATGATTTGGTTGAGTCCGTCGTCTCGTCTGTAGATCTTGTGGAACCGGTGATTGTAAACATCAGCCACCACCATCTAGGAAGACAGGAGGGAGCATTTATGGTTTCCTCTCAACTGGAGTCCCTTTATCAGACCCGTCAGTGGCACAAAATGTTATCCTCACAATTGAAAAAAGGCTACAAAGCATTAAATAATTGTAACCTAATCTACACATTTACTGGCCGATAGGGTTGGGTGGTATCCACATTTTCATACCGTTTCTGTACTTTACTGGGGTATACAGTATTACCGGAAGCCATCTTTTTTTTTTGGGGTGTGTGAATTTCTCTAGTCTGGGCACCAGTCTTTAGCTAACGTTCCACTCCTTGCCATTGCCAAAGAGACTGGCATTTCGGCAATCACAACATTCAATATGCAGCTGGATATATGGCAGAGTTGCTCATTGGTTGTTAGAAATAACATTAATATTTTCCATGGCAACATGTTGAACCTTAAAATAGGAATTAGAATTATAACAATGTCAAAAACAAATATTTAGCTGTTAGATAGGCAAGACGTTGTATTTTGAGGCTTAAAATCAATGCAAATAGGTTTTGTGGTTGGAATTGCAATGTGTTTAGATTGTTCGTAAATTCAATCTGGAGTACGCTCTGGGCATTTGTAAATTTAAGAGTGTTGTCAGATTGTCCATTCGTAAATTCAGAGTGTTTCGCTCTCGGAGCGTTCAGAGCGCACACTGGATGCTCTGGCCGAGGAGAAGGGTTGATCCGAGAGTTCTGACCCCACAAAGAGAGTCAAGCACCCAAGCTAACTGGCTAATGTTGGCTAGCTACTTCCAAACAACTCACTCTGCCAATTTTACTTGCCCTAGCAGAGCTGGTTAAGCTGTTTTCATGTTATCCATAGCATTGGGGAGTGTAGCTGTGGTGCTGCCAACAATTTAATTACGCTTTTTTTGCCAACATTTACTTACACAGGCCATTATCAACAGGTGTTGAGCATTCGTAAATTCATCAGTTATTCTGCACTCTGGCACAACTCAGACGAGAGTGCTCTGAAATCAGAGTAGATAGCCAGAATTTACGAAAGCACCCGTAGTTTCTGAATTTAGACGTGCTGTGTGGACAAACAAAAAACGGTTGCTTAGCAAACCTGATACCCCTGTTCTGAGGAGTGTAAAAAAAAAAAAATTAACGGTGATATAGTCCAAATATTTGGATAATCATTGTGATTGAAGAATAGCTGAGGGTTATCGAATCAGGATCAACTCCTCTGATCTCCTCGAGCTTATTAATAGAAGATGTTTGTAGATGGCAGAAAGGCCAGTCCCTGTTCGCTAAAGAGACTGGTACTCAGGCTAGAATGTCTCTGCTGTAACCAAGAAGCTTGATCTTGACACCAGGCGTGGATGCCCCAAATCCCCCTATTTTAATTTTTTTACTGTATTGAAATGTCAAAATATATGCCAGAGTATTGCCAGGCGTACTGACCGATACTTTTAATCCTATCAAGTCACAACAAAAATGTCATCATGAGCACACAAGCATAAAGGACATGTGTGCAAATGCCAGGCAGGGACTGTAAAAAGAGAGTCTAAAAGTACAATGGCCCTTATTCAACTAGCAGCACATAAAGGGTAAAGCTCTCACATTCTCAGCGAGGATTCCAGAAAGCCGGGACAAGGCGCTGCACAGGTCTGTCACTGAGCCAAGCTTGGGGACCACCACTCGGTACTGGAGATGAGAAAAAAAAGAGATGCAGAGGGAGAGAAAGAGAAGGATGGAGAGACAAATATTGACTTCGACACAGATGGTATGACTGCCGTCCACTCTGAAATCGAAGGCGTTGCAGCAGTATGTACAAAGACCACTGTTTCTAGGTCCCCATTAAAAAACTGGTCTTGTTTTGAGAACCACTTCAATGACTCAATGAGTATAGGCAAATATCTTATTTACTTTGCAGACCTCATCACGAAAACAGAAACACAACAGGGGCACCTCTGAACATTAACCATACACAGACACTATATTTGAATGAAATTCAACTAGCCCAGGTTTAAACTAATGAATGTTTTGTCTGAGGCTGTGCTTAAGAATATTACACTACCGTTCAAAAGTTTGGGGTCACTTAGAAACTGTAGTGTAGATGGTCCACTAAGAGTATCAGAAACCTTGACATTCTAATAACACCCACCCACAGGGATATTGTTGGAGAATGAAAACCCTTTCTTCTAAAAATGAAGGACTTTGCTAGATGGTCAAATATATACATTTCATTATGGGGTAAAATGTATTCTATTAACACGATGCTGGCACCTGTAATATATTATCCTCTACCTCATCTCCCTCTATATATCCCAGATAATTACTTTGAAGATACCTACAAAGCATTACATGGGCTTGCTCCTACCTATCTCTCTGATTTGGTCCTGCCGTACATACCTACACGTATGCTACGGTCACAAGACGCAGGCCTCCTAATTGTCCCTAGAATTTAAGCAAACAGCTGGAGGCAGGGCTTTCTCCTATAGAGCTCCATTTTTATGGAACGGTCTGCCTACCCATGTAAGAGACGCAAACTCGGTCTCAACCTTTAAGTCTTTACTGAAGACTCATCTCTTCAGTGGGTCATATGATTGAGTGTAGTCTGGCCCAGGAGTGGGAAGGTGAACGGAAAGGCTCTGGAGCAATGAACCGCCCTTGCTGTCTCTGCCTGGCCGGTTCCCCTCTTTCCACTGGGATTCTCTGCCTCTAACCCTATTACAGGGGCTGAGTCACTGGCTTACTGGGGCTCTTTCATACTGTCCCTGGGAGGGGTGCGTCACCTGAGTGGGTTGAGTCACTGATGTGATCTTCCTGTCTGGGTTGGCGTCTCCCCCCTTGGGTTGTGCCGTGGCGGAGATCTTTGTGGGCTATACTCGGCCTTGTCTCAGGATGGTAAGTTGGTGGTTGAAGATATCCCTCTAGTGGTGTGGGGGCTGTGCTTTGGCAAAGTGGGTGGGGTTATATCCTTCCTGTTTGGCCCTGTCCGGGGGTGTCCTCGGATGGGGCCACAGTGTCTCCTGACCCCTCCTGTCTCAGCCTCCAGTATTTATGCTGCAGTAGTTTATGTGTCGGGGGGCTAGGGTCAGTTTGTTATATCTGGAGTACTTCTGTCTTATTCGGTGTCCTGTGTGAATTTAAGTGTGCTCTCTCTAATTCTCTCTTTCTTTCTCTCTCTCAGAGGACCTGAGCTATAGGAACATGCCTCAGGACTACCTGACATGATGACTCCTTGCTGTCCTCAGTCCACCTGGCTGTGCTGCTGCTCCAGTTTCAACTGTTCTGCCTTATTGTTATTATTATTGGACCATGCTGGTCATTTATGAACATTTGAACATCTTGGCCATGTTCTGTTATAATCTCCACCCGGCACAGCCAGAAGAGGACTGGCCACCCCACATAGCCTGGTTCCTCTCTAGGTTTCTTCCTAGGTTTTGGCCTTTCTAGAAGTTTTTCCTAGCCACCGTGCTTCTACATCTGCATTGCTTGCTGTTTGGGGTTTTAGGCTGGGTTTCTGTACAGCACTTTGAGATATCAGCTGATGTACAAAGGGATATATAAATACATTTGATATTTACAGGCATGTTCTAGATTTTATTTGGGGTAACTCTCAGCAGTTTAGGTATAAAACATATATTTATATATTTTTTAAAATATAAGTCAGTCTTCCCCCCAAAAAGGTGGATCTGGTCTCCATAACTTGAGGAAGTACTGCTGGGCTATCAATGTCAAACATATCAGTATTTAGTTGTCATGTTGGAAGGGAGGGGCGAAACCCAGCTGGTACCAGATTTTGACCTGGCTTGGAATTTTTGGCAGAGTAAGACCACAACTGAACAATCACCCCACTGTTACAAACACTAGAACCTTGAGGGGTAAGATAAAAAGGGACCTTTATAAATCTCCTCCGTGGCACAAAAAGAGTATCCTAATTGGATGTAATACATTTGAGGTACAGAATACATTATCTGTTAGATCTATTTGATGAGCATTCTAAGCAACTCTTAAGCTTTACCCAAATTACAGAGAAATATAAGCTGCCACATAATGAATATTGGAGACACCTCCAGCTACGAAGTTATTTGTCAAAGTGGTTGGGAAACACCCTTACCTGTCCCATAGCCTTCCCGATAAAATTAATAATTTATAATCTGCTACAGATTAAATATCTGCTATATTTGGCTCTACATATATCCCACGAAGAGTGGAAATAATGCTTGTCTAATTTGAATACTATGTATAAAGAAATGGTAAACACATTTATTCAATTGGACTCCACAAAGTTAATACCAGAAGACCAATGTTGGATATGTAAAGGTGATGATGCCTCTAATACACATACTCTGGTCATGTCAAGTGCTAAGAGATTGGTGGAATAATATACAACAAGTTGATTGAGGTTATTAAGAAAGTTCCTGATCACAGTAAAACTGTATATGTTAGTCCTCATCTTCAGCTGTTGAGCCTATGTTTTCACTTCCTGGCCATCACAACTGCTAAGCACTTACTCTTAAGGCATTGGAAGAAAGAAGACCCCCCCCCTCCCTTTGATGAACGGGCCAGTACCATAGCACAGCTGGCTAGCTATGAGAATTTCTTACTCGCTTCTGGATAAACTACTTTGAATATACTTGGGGCCCCTTTCATTGCTTGGTCAAATGGACCTTAAAAGGTGAAATGTATCTAAAGTCAGTTTATAATGGGGTATAGCAGTGGTGCTATTATTTATTATCTATTAGTTCTCTCTTGTTTTTGGTGTGTCTGATATCATTGTTTGGTTTTATATTACTCTGTGTTTGTCTTGTCCTTTTCGTCATTGTTGTGAAATCCTTAATAAATAAAAAAAGATTGTTATAATAATGACAGTGTAAAGACATTGAGGGGGAACCGCAGCACACATCCAGTGTGTGTGTGTGTGTGTGTGTGTGTGTGTGTGTGTGTTACCTGTGTGGGTCTGGACTGGGGGTCAATGCGGACCAAGAACACCTCCATAGTGCGGTCCTTCTTCATGGGCAGAGGGAGTGTGAGGTAGCAGAATGGGTCAAAAGTCACAGAGATCTTGGCACACTCTGGACACACCAGAGTGGATTTGAACAGGCCATGGAATATGTCCACGATGATTGAGTCATTGCGCAGGCGATGATTAGTCCATGCTTCCTTAGCTACAATCTGTCACTCAGAAGAAGGGGGAAAAAAACTGTTAAGAGATTTGTACAGAGGTGATCACAAACGAGATAGGACTTAATGACAATGCTATGGGAAATCCTCCTTTCTAGCATCACCAAGATTGTGTGTATGTGTACCTCGTCTGGCCGCCCCCCTGCATCTTGCAGGGCCAGGTAAGGCTTCTTTTTAACACGGTTCAGGTCTTCGTGGAGCCCGTCCATCAGGAAGGCCAGCAACTCCTGGGAGTCCTGCTGCTGGTACCCTGAAAACTGGGGGGCGAAGCGACCCACTTGGGTCTGAGATAGAGGGGGAACACAGGGTGGAGGTTAGCAGACTGCAGCTTGTTAGTCACACGTGTTATAGTAATTATGACAGAGTGTTTCATGCTCATTGCTGTCTGCAATGAGTTCGTAAATTAGTAACTGACTACAGGATAAATCTACTGGTAACTGACAATTGGAAAATCTACTGGTCAAAAAGAGGATGAGGAAGGTGCACTCCAACAGAACTACATTGCAGTAACCTATAGAAATTCAGTCTCATGTATCCGTGGTGATGCTCACTTTAAAGGTGCGTGGAGCCACATAGCTGCTGCGGCTAAGCCACATCTGCTTGACCAGGTCTGCATAGGCCTCTGCGATCTCCCCCCTCATTCCTAATGGATTCTCCCGGTTGATCTCCGCCTCATACTGGTCATCTAGGAAGTACTCCGTGAGAGGACACGCGTTGCTCAGGCACTGCAACAAAACAGTGAGGTGAATAAGGGGGAAATATACAGTTCAAACTTTGTTTGGTGTGTGTGTGTGTGTGTGTGTGTGTGTGTGTGTGTGTGTGTGTGTGTGTGTGTGTGTGTGTGTGTGTGTGTGTGTGTGTGTGTGTGTGTGTGGTACCTGAAGAGCGGAGTTCATAAAACAGGTGTTGCCTAGGTTACTGAGACCACAGAGGCCAGGTTGGGATGGTGACTCTCTGTAGTTGTAGGAGGAGCTGTATGAATTGTAACCTCCCAATCTGTAGAAACAGTAAGGT
This sequence comes from Oncorhynchus kisutch, assembly GCF_002021735.2. Lineage (NCBI taxonomy): Eukaryota > Metazoa > Chordata > Actinopteri > Salmoniformes > Salmonidae > Oncorhynchus > Oncorhynchus kisutch. The sequence goes on along the minus strand of NC_034178.2, from coordinate 48,279,531 downwards.
TTAGTCCACTGTTTAACAGGTCAAACATCAATGGATTGTACAAATATTCCAAAACATACACTATCGGTCAAAAGTTTTAGAACACCTACTCATTCAAGGCTTTTTATTTTTACTATTTTCTACATTGTGGAATAATAGTGGAGACATCACAACTATGAAATAACACATATGGATTCATGTAGTAACCACAAAAAAAAGTGTTAAACAAGTCCAAATATATTTTATATTTGAGAATTTTCAAAAATAGCCAACCTTTGCCTTGAGGAAAGCTTTGTACACTCTTGGCATTCTCTCAACCAGCTTCACCTGGATTGCATTTAAATTTTTAAAAGTTACTAAAGGACACCAATAAGAAGAAGAGACTTGTTTGTGCCAAGAAACACAAGCAATGGACATTAGACTGGTGGAAATGTGTCCTTTGGTCTGAGGAGTCCAAATTTGAGATTTTTGGTTTGAATCGCTGTGTCTTTGTGAGATGCAGAGTAGGTGAACAGATGATCTCTGCATGTGTGGTTCCCACCGTGAAGAATGGGGAGGTGTGATGGTGCTTTGCTGGTGACTCTGTTGGTGATTTATTTAGAAATCAAGGCACACTTAACCAGCACGGCTACCACAGCATTCTGCAGCGATACACCATCAAATCTGGTTTGCGCTTAGTGGGACTATCATTTGTTTTTCCAACAGGATAATGACCCAAAACACACCTCCAGGCTGTGTAAGGGCTATTTGACCAAGAAGGAGAATCATGGAGTGCTGCATCAGATGACCTGGCCTCCACAATCACCCAACCTCAACCCAATTGAGATGGTTTGGGATGAGTCGGACAGCAGAGTGAAGGAAAAGCAACCAACAAGTGCTTCAGCATATATGTGGGAACTCCAAGACTGTTGGAAAATCATTCCAGGTGAAGCTGGCTGAGAAAATGCCAAGAGTGTGCAAAGCTGTCATCAAGGCAAAGGGAGGCTATTTGAAGAATCTCAAATATGAAATATGGTTACTACATGATTCCATGTGTTATTTCATACAATGTAGAAAATAGTAAAAATAAAGAAAAACCCTTGAATGAGTAGGTGTTCTAAAACTTTTGACCGGTAGTGTAAATGAGACTCCATTGACTTGGTCTGACTGGCTAGTGATATCCCAGTGACTGCATATTGTGGCATAGTGATAAAAACACAGTTTGCTTGCCTATTGCCAGAGGAGGTGCTGTTGTTCAGTGTATAGCCAGAGTTGCTGCTGCTGTCCCCATTTGTTACTGTTGAGGAGATGGTTGTCGATGAGTTGGAAGAGAGCTTTGGAGAGGTAGTGAAATTCCTTGATGTAGCCGTACTGGATCTGAATAACATGAACATAGACTTACTGGATATGTTTCAGACACATTATCTGATATATACTATTTTCTGCATTCAAACATTAGGGTTGAGCGGTATCCAGATTTTCATATAGTTTACGGTATTACCGTCTTAGTACACATGGGGTGCCTGAAATGGTAAAAAGCCCATTGGATGTCTTTTACCAGAATGCTAACAAAATCAGCACAAAAGCTCATTTCCATGGAGGTTGCTAGCTAAATATGCTTACAAGAGCTAACTAAAATAAACAAATAGCAAAGACAGGCAATCCAGCTTTGAATGTCATTTTGTAATTACAAGCAAATGTGAACGAGAGATTGTGGGGGGAGCGAGCAGTCAGGCCGAGAACAGAGAGGAGGGGAAAAAAACACACACAGAAAACCAAGATGGCAGCACCAGCTGTACAGATAACCCATCCAAACAGGCTTTGACTTCTGAAACACAGCAGAAAGCTAGTACAATTTGATGCCCCGCCACCTTATTAATTAAGTCACTTACTTTGATAACTAGCAAGTTAAACTTAAGGGAATTGTATAAGAAATATATTGCTGCATTTTGTAAACACATATCTAAAATCCTTTTAATTGTAATTCCTGCTCAGTATCAGACAAATTTTGTGCTTCCGTTACACTTCTCCACTCAGATAAAAATTCACGAATGGGCATTGTATTGGCTGACAGCGCTCCTCTGACTGATGTGTTGTTTGGTGTAGTCAGCCTACTTTTCTCTGTCAGAAAAACATTAGAAAATGTAGTCCGCTACATTCTTTCTATGATAAAACATTGGAAATATGATGGCCATGCATCGTTTTTGCAAAAAAGACCTTGCTTTTTTTTGTAAGCTCATTTACTTGGGTGGCTGCCAGCCAAATACTGTTGCACTTCAGTTGTTATCTGATGAAAATTAAGCTACTATCTGCCAAATGTGTTGCCCTAAAGTATTTTCTGCAAAGGAAAACTATAGTTGCACATCCCTGATTAGACTATTGAAGTAAATAAAACACTTTCTATATAAATAACAATCCCTGTCAATACATAGCTGGACTCACCTGCTCCCACTTTCTCCCATTGTGCTATTTACAAACAAACATGACTGGCTCAACTGTTCTGGGGAACTATGGCAATCATGGCTTCATGTAAATGTAAAATAATGTGACAGGTAAAATAAAGAACGTGATCTGCTTTATCTCCTAACATATTGCACAAGTGGACTACAGGTATTTACTTCAAAAGTAGCTACAAATATTAAAACTTCAAAGGTTTTTCAATACCGTTGAAACTATCTCGTGGCTATTACCAAATACCCTGGTATATAGTATACCGCCCAAGCCTATCAGACAGAAAATAGTAAATGTGACAATTCAAGTGGGGTTGCAAAGCTACAGGTCATTTATTAAAGTTTCGTGAATCTTCTGTAATTTTTGAAATAAACAGAAAATCTATGACAATCTATCGTAATTTATACTTGGATTTTTTATATTTTTTATGTATTCATATATATTCATTTTTTTCCTGATATTTTCCACTAGATGTTCAAGACGGTATCTAGTATGGTTCAAGAGAAAATAGCCTAATAATTAAAAAATGATCAACAATGGCATTATTTTCAATAAACTCTGCAACTATTCCCACTATTTACTTTTCACACCCGTCACCAGTTTGAGGCCAAAACATTGAAAACAAATACATTGACAATGTGTGTAAAAAATAAAATGTAAAGGATATTTCATGCTGAACCCCCCATATTAAAACACCAATGGGTTTCACTATGTTGATGGTTAATATTTAGGATAACGTTTACAGCTTGGTCATTCTATTCTTTTTTAAATTTAAAAATCTGAATTATTTCTTAAATTTGACATGTAATAAGGCTAAAGATAATATTACAGACACCTGTGATAATCTGAAGTACCCAAAATGGCCACTAGACATCTTGTGCTAGATAACATAATATCCTTGAAAGATAACAAAATTCTAGTAGTTTACTGATGAACTTCGAAAGATCCAGTAATATAGTGCCGCTTTGCAACCTTAGTCAAAGTCCTAGAATTGAGGATGGGTAACCATATAATGATAGACTTACTTTGGATGGGAGGCTTGTCTGGGCCACGTGCCGTCCTCGTTCTTGCATTCAATCACAAGCACCTGTGTGGGCATCACACTAGTGAGAGCCGTGCTGAACCCAGCTGATTTCAACAACTGTGTCATAACATAACATGTGTCATAACATACTCATGTATGAATGTACATTTGACCGGCATTTTAGCTATGATGTGATGTTTGGGGGCAAATAGTTAGTCAGTTATAAGCCTGCCTGACTGAGTGGCAGTGGAATTAGCCTGGCAAGCAGATCGTGAATAACACCTGAGGAAATCAAATTTGGCAGTCTGCCTGGAAATGTATTCGTAAAACCAATACATTTTCCGAATAATTTTCAGATTAGATGATTTTCTGTTCTCCTCTCATTTTAATTCAAGTACTTTTAAAGTATCAAGGTATTCCAGTATTGTAATTTCAAAGTGCCAAATTCAAGTACTTTAAGCACCTCAAGCGAACCCTGCTCATGAGATTATAAGCAGCTTCCCCTCAAAAATATTCATGTGTGCGGTGTGTCTAAAGAAGAAAGTGCCAGTGTGCAAAGGGTCTAGTTCTAGTTGTGTGTGGCCTAGTAGTGAGTGAGCGGATTTGGATGTTGGGGTGGAGCCAGTAATCTACCTGGCCCTGGAAGAGACCAGCATCCTGTACGGTGCTGTCTGGCTTGTTCAGCTGCTCGTACGTGTTGCTCATGTACTTGTTCCACAGTCGAGTCTCCTTCCCCGTTGGGATCTCAAATAGTGACCGCATCTCCTTCTCTATGGTGTCTGGACAGGACACACACAATATTTAGTTAATTAAAAGTCAGAAGTGGCTGAAGATGATACATATCTAGTTAGTTCACACGTGAGTTTGCTCTCTGACTCACAGTACAGTACACTGTTCTCTCTCACCTATAGTGTCAGCTTTGCTGAAATGACGTGTGACCACATTGTCCATGTTGTCATTCTCACACAAGTTGAGCTCCAACAGATAGACCTCCACTTTACAGTGCTTGACAAACATGCCGTGTTCAACCACCTAGATAGAAAGCACAAGGTTAAAGAGAGAGACTAAAGCAAAAGAGTGAAAATATACATTTTTTAATGGTATCACCTTTCTGACGATGGGACGCTGGCCCTCAAGGCAACCATACCAGCTGACAAACTTGTTCCATGCCTCAGTGGGCACTAGGACATAGTCCAACTCATCTATAAGGTGCTCCTTCAGGATCTGGGTCTCATGGTCTAAGGAGAAAGAGCGAGTGTGTCAAGGTAAGTTTATGACAAGTTTTGAGCACTCTTTATTTAGAGTGCTCGTTTATAACTAGTTTTGCACTTATTAGAATCATGCTCACAGCAGAGACAAAAGAAAACACACAGGCCTACACACAGATTAAAATACAATGTGACATTTTGTGGAAGTGAATATGATGCCTGCATTACCTGAGAACAGGCCAGAGTTGTCAACAGGGCCGGGATAGAGACTGTGCTCTCCAACATTGTACATATCCCAACTGTCAAATCCCACATATTTCTTCCACTGCTTGAACCACCGACTATCAATCAGAAACCTGCAAAAAGAAGTGCTACTGTATTGGGTGGAATGATAACTTGCAGGTTAAAATGTATATCACACAACGGTAAAACAAATGTTTTATATAAACTTGCCCTGCATGCAGACAACCTGTGCGACTAGTTTCTAAATTATGTCTAACAATTGCTAGGTTTCAATCAGTGACAGATTATCAAGTGAATATTCCAAAATCTGCATAAAAGCAATATGAGCATTTTTAAACCAGAGATGTTTCCATCAAATTGACTTCTTGCAGATAAGTCTGTGAATGATGCAGTCATTTTGCAGTTATATTCCCATGTACCAAATAAAAACATTTAATTAACGCAACATCCCACAATTTCAAAGATTTTACTGAGTTACAGTTCATATGAGGAAATCAGTCAATTGAAATAAATGTATTAGGCCCTAAACTATGGATTTCGCATGACTGGGAATATAGATACACTGCATTCGGAGAGTATTCAGACCCCTTCACTTTTACTACATTGTTACGCTACAGCCTTATTCCAAAGTGGATTAAATCATTTGTTTTTCCTCAATCTACACATAATACCCCATAACGACAAAGCAAAAAAAACGTTAAATTTTTTTAACAGAAACACCGTATTTCCATAATTATTCAGACCCTTTGCTAGGAGACTCAAAATTGAGGTCCGGTGTGTCCTGTTTCCATTGATCATCCGTGAGAAGAAGTTTCTACAACTTGATTGGCGTCCACCTGCAGTCAATTCAATTAATTGGTCATGTTTTGGAAAAGCTCACACCAGTCTATTTAAGATCCCACAGTTGACAGCCTATGACAGAGAAAAAAACAAGCCACGAGGCCGAAGGAATTGTCTGCGTTGCTCCAAGACACGATTGTGTTGAGGCACAGTTCTGGGGAAGGGTAAAAAAAAAAGTCTGCAGCATTGAAGGTCTCCAAACCACAGTGGCCTCCGTCATTCTTAAAGGAAGAAGTTATGAACCTAGACTCTTCCTAGAGTTGGCCACCCGGCCAAACTGAGCAATCGTGGGAGAAGGGCCTTGGTCAGGGAGGTGACCAAGAACCTGATGGTCACTGACAAAGCTCCAGAGTTCCTCTGTGGAGATAGAAATTGCAGCACTCCACCAATCAGGCCTTTATGGTAGTGTCCAGACGGAAGCCACTCCTCAGTAAAGGCACATGACCGCCTGCTTGGAGATAGTCAAAAGGCACCTAAAGGACTCTGACCATGAAAAACAAAATTCTCTGGTCTGATGAAACCAAGATTGAACTCTTTGGCCTGAATGCCAAGCGTCACATCTGGAGGAAACCAGGCACCGCTCATCACCTGGCCAATACCATCCCTACGGTGAAGCATGGTGGTGGCAGTATCATGCTGTGGGGATGTTTTTCAGCGGGTAGGGACTGGGAGACTAGTCAGGATCGAGGGAAAGATGAACGGAGCAAAGTACAAGAGAGATCCTTGATGAAAATCCGCTGCAGAGCACTCAGGACCTCAGGCTGGGGCAAAGGTTCACCTTCCAACAGGACATTGACCCTAAGCATAGAGCTTCGGGACAAGTCTCTTTATGTCCTTAAGTGGCCCAGCCAGAGCCCGGACTTGAACACGATCAAATATCTCTGGAGAGACCTGAAAGGTAGGAAACAAGACCTCTACTACGATGATCCTCAACACTGGGGCTCCACAAGGGTGCGTACTCAGCCCCCTCCTGTACTCCCAGTTCACCAATGACTGCATGGCCAAGCACGCCACCAACGCAATCATCAAGTTCGCAGACTACACAATAGTAGTAGGCTTGATGACCAACAATGACAGCCTACAGGAAGGTGGTGAGGGCTCTGAGAGTGTGGTGCCAGGAAAATAACCGCTCACTCAATGTCAACAAATCAAAGAAGATGATCGTGGAACTTCAGGAAACAGCAGAGGGAGCACCCCTCTATCCACATCAATGGGACTGCAGTGGAGAAGGTGGAAAGCTTCAAGTTCCTTGGCGTACACATCACTGACAAACTGAAACGGTCCACCCACACAGACAGTGTGGTGAAGGCGCAACAGAGCCTCTTCAACCTCAGGAGGCTGAAAACAAATTGGTTTGGCACCTAAATCCCTCACCAACTTTTACAGACACACAGAGGGTAGTGTGGTATGCCGAACGCATCACCGGGGGCAAACTACCTGCCCTCCAGGACACCTACAGCACCCGATGTCACAGGAAGGCCAAAAAGATCATCAAGGATAATAACCACCCGATCCACTGCCTGTTCATCCCATTATCATCCAGAAGGTGAGGTCAGTACAGGTGCATCAAAGCTGGGACCGAGACTGAAAAACAGCTTCTAACTCAAGGTCATTAGACTGTTAAAATAACCATCACTAGCACAGAGGCTGCTGCCTATATACATAGACTTGATATCACTGGCCACTTTAATAAATGGAACATTAGTCACGTTAATGTTAACATATTTTGCATTACTCATCTCGTATGTATTTACTGTATTCTATTCTACTGTGTCTATGCCACTCTGATATTGCTCATCCATATATTTGATATATTCTTGATTCCATTCCTTTAGTTAAATGTGTGTTGTGTATTGGGTATATGTTGTGAAATTGTTAGATATTACAGCACTGTCAGAGCTAGAAACACTAGCATTTCGCTACACCCGTAAACACATCTGCTAAGCATGTGACCAATAAAACTTGATTTGAAAATAGCTGTGCAGCAAAGTTCCTCATCCAAACTGACAGAGCTTAAGAGGATCTGCAGAGAAGAATGGGAGAAACTCCCCAAATACAGGTGTGCCAAGCTTGTAGCATCATACCCAAGAACACTTGAGGCTGCAATCGCTGCCAAAGGTGCTTCAAAAAAGTACTGAGTAAAGGGTCTGAATACTTTTGTAAATGAGATTTCAGTTTATTTTATAAATTCGCCAAAATTTCTAAAAACCTGTCTTGCTTTGTCATTATGGGGTAGTGTGTGTAGATAAAGAAAAAAACAATTTAATCTATTTTAGAATAAGGCTGTAACATAACAAAATGTGTTAAATACTTTTTGTCTGTAGCGTATGCCTGCCCATACCATAACTCCACCTCCACCAAGGGGCAATCTGTTCACAACGTTGACATCAGCAAACCGCTCGCCCACATGAAGGCTTATGGTAGAGAAATTAAATCCCGACAACAGCTCTGGTGGACATGCCTGCTGTCAACATGCCAATTACACACTCCCTCAAAACTTGCCACATCTGTGGCATTGTGTTATTGTCCCCAGCACAAAGGGCACCTGTGTAAAGATCATGCTGTTTAATCAGCTTCTTGATATGCCACACTTGTCAGGTGGATGGATTATCTTCGCAAATGAGAGATGCTCACTAACAGGGATGTTAACAAATTTGTGCACAACATGAGAAGCTTTTTTGTGTGTTTAGAACATTTCTGGGATCTTTAATTTCAGCTCATGAAACCAAATATGTTGCGTTTATATTTTTGTTCAGTGTAGTTAAAATGGGTTTCCAGAGCATTTTCAACTCCGAAGGTTTTCTCACAAAAAATGTTGCTTTATATAGCGAGTGTGCCCACTCTGGTATTGGCACATGCGCTCTAGCCAACAACTCTCTGTGCGTTCCAAATGGCTAAAACTCACGTAAAGCCTACATGAGACTTTTATTGACAAAAGAGCAAGATGTTTTTTTCTTCAAACGGCAGCCAAGCATCATGTCACCAGAATAAGACACTCGATATTTATTGGAAAGGAGCATCAAGCTCTACACGTTGCACTTTCACCACCCTGAAGTTGATCATAACTTACTTAATCTGTAGCCTAATAAACTGCATGCTTCCTCGAAGAGCCATAGTGGGAGGACCACACGTCATCGTGTGACTCATTTACATCAACATTTCATGCATTATTGATTTTACTGACACAAAAAGGATGACACGTTGTCTAGCGTATTTAGTATTTTCGGCATTAGGAAAGTTTAACAAAAAAAGTTATTTTTCCATCAGGCCCGTCATGACATTTATCCAAAATGTACTTTACTTGCATAAAAAGGTTGAATGGAAACCTGGTTAGTGTTAGTATTAATCTGTCAACATATTATGCAACTCCAAAACAAACTGTCTTGCGCTCTAGGTCACATTCACATATAGTAACAGTGAGCTAGGATGTCTTTAATCTCATCTCAAGCAGGATTACACATGGTCCAAAGCCCAGGCAAGGGAAACTTTATTTCTAAAGAACCCTTATTAGAATTGAGAACTTTGTGACTAAATTAGCTAGGTGTACTTTAAATGAGACACATGGCAATGCAACTAAAGCCTTTACAATGCCCATCTCAGCTGTGTTTAAAATGAGGTCAGGAGTCAGCATACTAGGCTCTATTTACACAGCCAGGCCAATTTTGATCTTTTGCGCAATTATTGACAAAACATCAGATCTGTTTGGTCAAAAGATCAATTGGTGGCAAAAAAAAAAACAATTGGGCTGCCTGTGTAAATTCAGCCATAGTCTGTCAGATAGCCCATAGCTGCCCAGCTGATAGGTGCGTTTAGCAACGCGGTATATTTACATACACTAGCGTTGCTGTCAATTGTATTGGGTTGCACAAAGACATTCCATGGGAAGCCAGAAGTGAAATTGAATTCCATTTTAATTTACTGTGCCAGTGGGCAGGAGAGTTGGTCATTATAATGGGGGAATTTCAGACAAAATATCTAAAGGATCGTATTAAGAGATTTTCCAAAAGTGGGTCTGTTGACTCTGGTTACCTCATGTCAAAATAAAAGTCCTGCACGTGCATCATATGAAGACAAAAAAGAAACAACTTGTAGGGGACTTATTTTTTACATGTTTTTATATTTAACTAGGCAAGTCAGTTAAGAACAAATTCTGATTTACAATGATGGCCTACCCCGGACGATACTGGGCCAATTGTGCGCCAACCTATGGGACTCCCAATCACGGCCAGATGTGATGCAGCCTGGATTCAAACCAGGTACTGCAGTGACGCCTCTTGCACTGAGATGCAGTGTCTAAGACCACTGTGCCACTTGGGAGCTCATGAGGTAAGCAGAGGGAGTGGGTCTACAACACACCAACGTCTGGAAAGTATGTTTATTAATACCATCCTTTAAAATATTTGGCCTCAAATACCCAACAATCCTGCCCTCCGGCACAGTAAGTTGAAATGGAGTTGTATTTAACTTCGCTTCCCACTAACTGTTTTTGTGCAACCCAATACAGTTTAAACCAATGCTCGTGTATGTAAATACAGTGCCTTTAGAAAGGATTCATACACTTACACATTTTGTGTTAGTTCAAAATGGATTAAATAGTTTTTTTCCGTTCTCACCCATCTACACACAATACCCCATAATCAAAGTAAAAACATGTTTTTAGAAATGTTTGCAAATGTATTGAAAATTAAATACATTCATCTAATTTGTATTAGTATTCACTATGTAGAGTATTCAATACTTTGTCGAAGCAACTTTAGTGGTGATTACAGCTGAGAGTCTTTCAGGGTATCCAGTTCAAATGCAAAGCATTAGCTAGCATGTAAAATAGTTAACTTTAGTTCGCAGTCACTCATTATCGCATTGAACAGGGGCTTTTTGACTACACCTCGCTATGTCGTAACTAGTTAGCCGGCTAGCAAGCTAATGTGAACAGACACCTAGATTGTTCAATATTTGCACATAATTATTTTTTGAATTCTTCAAGCTCTGTCAAGTTGATTGTTGTTCATTGTTGCCACATTCTTTGCAGTGTTACTTAAGCACCTTGTTACAAACAGGATGCATGTTTTGGAATATGTTTTATTCTGTACAGGCTTCCTTATTTTCACTCTGTCAATTAGCTTAGCGTTGTGTAGTAATTACAATGTTGTTGATCTATTCACAATGTTTTCTCTTATCATAGCCATTAAACTAACCGTTATAAAGTCACCATTGGCCTCATGGTGAAATCCCTGAGTAGTTTCCTGCCTCTCTGGCAACTGAGTTAGGAAGGACTCCGGTATCTTTGTAGTGACTGTGTGTATTGATACACCATCCAAAGTGAAATTAATAACTTCACCATGCTCAAAGGGATATTCAGCATCTACTTTTTTAAATTTTGTTTTTAACCCTTCTTTGCAAGGCATTGAAAAAAAACTCCCTGGTCTTTGTGGTTGAATCTGTGCTTTTAATTCCCTACTCGATTGAGGGACCTTACAGATAATTGTTTGTGTGGAGTACAGAGATGGATATGTTAACCACTATTAATCAACACAGAATGAGTCCATGCAACATATGATGCAATTTGTTAATAACATTTTACCATAACAAAAGGGGTAGAATACTTTATTCACTCAAGACATTTCAGCTTCTCATTTTGTATTACTATAATTTTTTAAATTCTACAAACAAAATTTCTGGGTGTTGTGTAGATCAATGAGACATCTAAATTTAATCTATTTTAAACTCAGACTGTAGCAACAAAATGTGGGAAAAGTAAAGGGGTGTGAATAATTTCTGAAGGCACTGTACACCTGCGTTGCTAAAAACACCTACCCAGTTGACATTGCCCTGTTTAGAAAGACTCGAAGGCCAAAACAATCGAAGTTGTCTGTAAGTCTTGCCCCAAAAACATATCATACTTGCCATCGATCCCAACTTAAACGATTGCTTACTTAACCTAAATAAACACGTTGTGAATTTAGCTACGGTTATTTAGATGTACCATAACAAACTAAACGTTATGACCCGGCAGCTTGCTGTCTCAAGACAACGTGTTCAGGGATTCAGTGTTTAATAGTCGCAGGTACTGGTAGTGCCTGTCTGGTTAGCCTTGCTCTACTGAGCCCACATTGGTTGTTTCCCGTCCCTTGTTGTTCAGTATGGATATGGCTAGTTAAAGTTAAAACCTTGCAAAGATCTTAACTGGAAACCTGTGGCCTTGGCAACTGAATATCTGAGAGGGCCAGTCGCTGGGTGTTATCCAGTTTCAATGACAAAGCATTAGTTAGCTTGTAAAATAGCTAACGTTAGCTAGATAACATTACTTCGTAGTCACTCGTTATCGCATTGAACAGGGGCCTTTTGACGACACCTCGTCATGTCGTAACTAGTTAGCCGGCTAGCAAGCTAATGTGAGTAGACAGAGTTAACTTGCGCAATGCCTTCGCTTGGATAGCTTGCCGGCTAGCTAACCTTAGTTATTAACTAAGTACAACTAGCTAGCACTAGCTACAGTAACTATCGGGCGAGAAAAAACGTTAAGTTGTTCATGTTAGTCACATGTCTACTCTGGCCCAACTAACCCCTCAAATCAAACGATTTCCCGTTCAATGCAATAGGAACCGGTTTACCCGTCTCTTGACAGGCCTATGCTACTAGGTAGCTAGCTGGCTAACGTTAGTTCCCGTGAACTGAAAAGTAGCTAGCCTAGCTAACATTACCGTAGCTATTGTCTAGCTGCTAAAGATATATTCAAAACACTTCCTTACCACTCGTCGCTCTTTCGTAGAGTTGTTTTGAGAAGTGTTCCAATACTCTGTTTTTGACTCTCGGTTGAAGGTGTAGGTATTTGAGCGGCTACAGACTCGGGCTCGGGGTCTGCCGCGCTACCCGACTCGGGTCCGCCTCCCTCGGCCATCATGCAGTGAGTGAGCCGGAGTCGTGAACGCGCAGTAGAAGAACCGCGGATGCACGAGCACCACAATGTTGGTGAGATTTGCTGTTTCCGTGATCTGGGGGTCATTCCTAGTTACCACAGCCACAAAGTCATTAACACCCCCATTTTTTAAATTACATTTCTTAAAATTCATATTTAAACCTAACCCTACCCAAATTTTACTTTGTGGCTGTGATATCTAGTAGAAACCGCAGAAAGTTGCTGGAGCTTGACGGTATAGGGCTCCACTAAAGTAGAAGCAACTTCTTAATGTATTGGAACTATCTGTAATTACTATCATCAACTTGGTAGGCAAATACTTTGCTTACAATTTTCTTAGATTAAAAGTTCACGACAGTCAGATAGCTAAATGATGCCTTCAGTGTTTGCTGTCTTCAGAAAGGTCCCAAGCCATTGCCATGACAACTGGGTTCCTTGTGTCTCTTTGCAATTAAGAGGTAAATAAAACTCAACTGCAATTTAGTCAAAACAGTCTTTATACAAAAACACAAGGGAAATGTTAAAAAATGAATTGGGAGAAATAAATATAAAAAATAACACATTGCATAAAACTATCACAAACAGTAGTTTTCCAGCACCCAATGTCTAGATTTGTCTCATGTCAGCCATGACAGGATGCTGCACACAAACTCAGAGGAATGATAAAAGATAGTTAACTGGAATTTAATCATCAGCAATGACCATGTTTAATTGTTGTTGTTTTTACTTCAACACCTAGTTGTCTTATGTTGCTAAGAGCCAACTCTTACAAATGGGTTTAGTTACTAATAATATTAAAACCTTTTTTTTTTACGACAAGCTCACAAATAACCAACAAGTATGACCAAACAAATGGCAGGTAGGTGGAATCAGACTACAAGGTCAAACATGATTCAAAGTGGTGATACAACACGTTTTCATTCACCTTTTAAATGTTTTGTTTTTGACAGTACATTATTTCTAAGTTTTCCATTACTATTATCCTTTTTTGTAATGAGTTTTACATAGCTGACACTGAATCTTCCAAATAGTTAAAAGTATTAATTGAACTTGGTACTATGTTTTCTGTTCATTAATCTACTATTAATCTCCAATTAAAATTAAATGGACAATGATGGCACTGAAATTAATGTAGACATCATTCTCTATGTCATTTCCTAGAAAAACTCAAAGTCAGCCACTTTAAGTAAAACTAAAATGTTGTCCAGCGGCAGGTTCCCTGCAGTAATGAACTGGCAATCAGAAGATACCCGTTGGTAACTCCTGACTGAACATTCCATCCAGATCCAGTTCCCTGCTCATCAGCTCCTCCTCAATATTCTCCAGTGCCCACTGGTGGTCAGTTAGCTCAAGTGCCTCCCATTCTGCCTAAAAGGGGGAAATAAACATCTGTCTGTCAGATGATTCTGCTGGGACCTGTAGGAATTTAATTCACCATGGAGAGTAAGTCAATGTTATCAAGAGGAGACAACTCTACCTTGAAGGCTTTGTTGGTGTCTGCAGGCATGGCCATGGCAGCACCACTCATCTGCTCCTGCATGATCCTGGACTGGTCTGCACCTGCATGTGTCACATTACACCAGCATCAACACTCTTGTTATTTCATATCGCTTTAATGACAAAACCAGGACTGTTAAGAATTGGAGGCCTGCCACTTCAACATAGTTGACAATATGGAATCATGTTCCATTCAAACCAGCCTTGCTGCTGACATGACACTGAATGGTTGCAGACACGCCTATTATCAAATCAAGGCAAGACACCTTGCCTACTAGAAGTCTCATTTTTCCAAATGATTTATTGTTGCCTCAAATCAAGTCAATGACCTTCTGTCAATGACCTATTATTTTTGATAACAAATACTGCTGTAAGTTGGTTACAAACTATGATTCAATACTGTCACATCTAGTTTACAGAAACACATGCATCAGTAACCTTTGCAGGAAAAACTAAACTGAATTATGAAGTTTGATGAAAATTACCATTATCTTGTCCTAGAATTAAGGAGTACATGCTTCGCAGCCCAAACACATTCAGGAAATACCACGACGCTGAGCTCACCCTTAAAACATAAATGAGGGTGAGGTTATAATTCATCAATGCTTACACTAGCAAAAGGACTCAGAGGCAATAATACCATATTAACTTCACGGAACTCAGATAATTTAACAAGTATGTATTTCCTCAACTAACCAGGATGCATCAAGTGAGAGTAGCTCGATTCCTTGTTGCAACATGGGCTTGAAGCGCAGGGTGAGAGGAAATGGAACCTTGGCTGTGAGGAACAAGAAAATAGTTAGAGAACATTGTAAGTTTGGCAATTCAAATGTAGAACAAACTGCTTATAGCAAAGAAACTAACTTAATTATATACTACTGTTATTCATAGGTTATTTCTATGTAATAACAATTTAACCATGCAATTTCTTAGTAAATACCTGGTAATTTCTGTACCATAAAATAAAGTTGATATCGAAGCTCTCTAGTGACAATCATCATCCAAACAACCCAGTCTCAGTGCAGTGAGTGAGGAGGATGTCACTTACTTGTGACAAACCCTGAGAAGGTCCAGTTAATCCAGCCTCCGATGAGGATCATGGGAAGAACATTGGTCACATTGCCTTTCATCATGTCTGTCAGCATGCTGGGGTCTGGACAAAGAAACAGTTAGCGTAGCTTTACAGAGTACAATCGCAAACAAACTGAGTTGTAAATGGTGCGCTATTAGAAATAATATGCTCCATATCATGTGTCAGGGTTTAATAGTGATACACGGCCAATACCTGCCTATCATGGAATGAGAATAGGATTATATGAGAAGGAATGATGTGATTCTCTTATGCTCACCTGTCATTGGGGAGGGAGGAACAACCTTTCTTTTGGTATTTTTTAAGAATCCATCTTCTTGATTATTGAAGTAAAACTTCCTCATCAAAAATGACTGAAGTAAAAGAGAGAATTCTCAAAGTCTGAGCGCAACTAGCCTACACTTAAAAAACAATTTATAACTTGAAGAGTCAAACAGTGCAAATCAGTATTTTATGGTATATTCAACATTGATCTCACCTGTTTTGGAATGTACTTCCCATTCTCTCTGAGGATTCTGCTCCTGATGAGAACCTGGCTGAATATTGGAGAGGAATATGTCAAAAACAAACTTACGGTAAGACATTTCTACTTTAACCCTACATGTTCTGAAAGCCTTTTTATAAATGGTCAATGCACAGACCATCTAGGCAGGGCTACATGCTTACAATACCCTTACCTGTCTGATACCTGCTCTAATGTCAGCTTCTTGTCACTTTGAAGCAAAATGGAGACATAATGTCGAATCACCCCAACAAGAAAAGTGATGAAGACAATGGGCAAGACCACCCAAAGTCTGATATTGGAATCCAGCAGAAGCTCAGGCTCAGCCATATCTAGCAAGGTGATAAGACAGAGAACATGTGTAAGAGCAGGTTTCATAGGAATAACTTCTGATATGACAAAATCTTGAACATGGAAGTAAGTTAATATCAGCACTATGTTTCGAGAGAACTGGGCCCGGCTTCCCAACGACGAACGTATCCTTAACTTAATAAGATACCTTTGGGAAACAGGGCCCTGGTGAATGCATTGCACAAGCATTTTGGCGTCTAACAAACTGGACAGTGCAGCAATGTAACGTTAGTCCTGTTTCCAAAGTTGCTAACGTTAGCTAGCTAGCTAGCGAACAATGAATCGCATATTTTAGCTTACTGGCACCACCATGTTAGCTAGCTACTACGAGCTAACGTTAGCTAGTTACAGTAGCTAGATCAAATACCTGTCAGTACGTTACTGTCAATTTGGTCGTATAGCAAGCTACTTGTGAATGCACAACTAGTCAGCTAACTATATAACTTATACTGTTAACATGTACCATCTTGGCATTCTTGCCAATTTCCAAAAACAGAATAACAGTACTTTAGCTAGCTAGAAGAGCTGCTGGAAAGAGCTGACTGGCGAGCAACTATCTAGCTACTACTGACTGTTAGCTAGCCGAGAGAGAATGAGTAGGTTGAAAGATGCTACAGCTAGCTAATAATACACGATTCAACCGGTTAGGAAACAAAACGCTGCCGTGTTTGATGTTTATCTTACCGAATGTAGCTATTTCGTTTGGCAAAGACGTGTGTCGTGGTTACATATCTCGGACGTTGCTATGCTAATTAGGGTACTGTCTATAGTCCGGCACAGTGGACGCGTCATAATACCCATAAAACCGTGCGGCAAAACCCGAAAAATGGTTCCAATCGTTTTCCACCATTCATTTTTCCGTAGCGGGTTTTAGAACTACCTCATGCAAGGTCTGTGTTTCGTGTAGGCTTACCCAGGCATGACGTTTTGTTAACCGTGCAAATCTCTATGGGACAAGGTAACTTTTATCAATATATTCCCCTATGTGACTTTCATACAGAACTCTCGGTGAATGTGGGAGCAATGTGGAGGTTAAGTCTTGTTATTGGGAGGGGGAACATAGTGCAACATTTAGTGGATGCCAGGTGCAGAGAGAGGCTCAGAGATGCATCATGATTGAATCTATATCGTATGCAAGGGCTGTAAAACAGATTGGTGGAGCTACAGTGTGGAATGATGGCGCTTCCATGGCTGCTCTTTTACTAAGTGGACTTAATGTCAGTGCTGGTGCTTCTGCTGGTCCTTGCATGGTTTCGAAACCTGTTCAGAAGTCTTGCGCTCATGGAGGTGCTGAGATACTTTTAATAGTGAATAAAGTTAACATTTACAATGAAAGCTATGAAGTTAACATGACTTGGGTTG
Organism: Oncorhynchus kisutch; assembly: GCF_002021735.2. Lineage (NCBI taxonomy): Eukaryota > Metazoa > Chordata > Actinopteri > Salmoniformes > Salmonidae > Oncorhynchus > Oncorhynchus kisutch. The sequence continues at coordinate 48,262,089 of NC_034178.2, read as the reverse complement.
TGGAAGGCATAAATGCCAGGTTGAAGGTTATTTGGGATACGGCCAAATAGTTATTGGGGGTAACAGATGTTACTGTTGAAATGGTTGTGGACATGCTGAGTAATCCCAAGGGTGGATTTTCAGCATGATATAAAGTTTAATGGGTTGAGGGGCTCGGGATGTTGTTGTTTTTTTTTGTGTGTGGGGGGGGGCAATACACCTTAAAAGTGACCTCATGATATAACATAAGAAAAAAATATTTATTAAGGTGCAGGGTGAGGAAAAACATCAATTTCTCCATGCAAACTCATCAACAAGTAAGTAACATAGCAAGTAGATATTATAGCCTTTTTAGTTTTTTCTCATGTAAATAATTGATAGTGTACTTCTTGTGAGTATTCTTGTTTAGCATTTTTCAAATTACCTAGCTAGCTACCTTTGCATTAAAAAAAAAATATGGATATAGATACATTTGTACCTGTTTTCTCAAGCATCTTCACAAGGTCCTTTGCTGTTGTACATCCATCTCTAGGAGACAGAACGCATCTCCTTCCTGAGCGGTATGATGGCTGCGTGGTCCTATGGTGTTTATACTTGCGTACTATTGTTTGTACAGATGAACGTGGTACCTTCAGGCATTTGGAAATTCCTCACAAGGATGAACCAGACTTGTGGATGTTTACAATTTTTTTCTGAGGTCTTGGCTGATTTCTTTTGATTTTCCCATGATGTCAAGCAAAAAGGCACTGAGTTTGAAGGTAGGCCTTAAAATACATCTACAGGTACACCTCCAATTGACTCAAATGATGTCAATTAGCCTATCAGAAGCTTCTAAAGCCATTACATAATTTTCTGGAATTTTCCAAGTTGTTTAAAGGCACAGTCAACTTAGTGTATATACACTTCTGACCCACTGGAATTGTGATACAGTGAATTATAAGTGAAATTATGTCTGTAAACAATTCTTGGAAAAATGACGTGTGTCATGCACAAAGTAGATGTCCTAACTGACTTACCAAAACTATAGTTTGCTAACAAGAAATTTGTGGAGTGGTTGAAAAACAATTTTTAATGGCTCCAACCTAAGTGTATGTAAACTTCCGACTTCAACTGTACATGTACTTAAGTCACGTTAAAACCTGTTATGGCTGCAACCCTTTGTTCTCAATTTCTGCCTGAAGACATACCCAAATCTAACTGCCTGTAGCTCAGCCCCAGAGGCAAGGATATGCATATTCTTGGTATCATTTGAATGGAAACATTCTGAAGTTTGTGGAAATGTTAATTGAATGTAGGAGAATATAACACAGTAGATCTGGTGGAAGAAAAGAGAAAGAAAGGGCATACGTTTTCAGTTTTTTATTGTTGTAGTATCATCTTTCACATGTACTAGAATAGCCACACAGTCAGATAGGATGCTGGAGATAATTTTGATGGATAACACAAGAGGGCAACTGTAGGTGTGCAAAGTTTGAGACTGATAACTTCAGGAATGGGTGAGCTACATGACATTTAGCATGAAGTCACCCAGGTGTCCCACACAAGTTGCCCAAATGTACCCAAGTGGCCGAATTGGTGAAATGACCTATAACTATATACAGCAGTGCAAATAACTATATACAACATATCAAAAAGCAATTCTAACACACACACATTATTATTTTTTTATATTAGAAAATAAATATACAAATAAAAAAAACTGTACTTGGAAGTCCTCGACATAATATTTTGCTGCCTGTGCCTTGTCCCATAGCAGTCTCTTTCTGATGTAAAGCAGAGGCAAACTGAACAAGTGGTGCATTTCATGCGACACAGAACACAACGACGCCTCCATGCTGTGCCCTTTTGGCTCTGAGGCACAGTCATGCCTGCAGTAATGAACTGTGGCATATGAACACCATTGGGGGCACAGGTAGAGCGGGCAGCTTGGCACCGGGGCCTCCCAGTCGGAGTCGCTATCACTGAAAGAAAACATTAAAAAAATATTTGTATTGTATGAGCCTTTTATCATCACATAAAATAAACAGATATGTATTGATTGTATAGAGCAGAGGGAACAGTCACTAAGGTGTTCCATTCAACTCCGGCCATTCTTGTGTATGTATGTATGTATGTATGTATGTATGTATGTATGTATGTATGTATGTATGTATGTATACGCACACAGAAAAAGAAACTACACATTTCATTGCAAAAAAAACCTATAATTTTTTTTTTATATATATATTTTTATATTTCATAAAACGGCATTGGCACTTACCCGTCCAGAAGTACGTCCTGTCCTTGCAGAAACAGCTCCTCAGTTCGTTTGAATGATAACACTCCAAGATTCCTCAAACAAAAAATCTGTCTCACTTTTACTTTAGAGTTTGACTTCGCTTTACATGAAGTATTCGCCAGGATATCTTTAATGAAATCGTTGAAACTACAACTTTCCGAAATACAGCTGCGCGTAAAAAGCCTTTACAGCAACCCCTCTGATCGTCAAGGCGAAAATGGAGTTCCCTGTGCGTGCGATTACAACCAAGGAATTGTGGTCCAACCCCAAACCATTACATACTGGCGTTTACCTCAGCTCATTGGCTATCTACCCAGCTAGATTTCAAGAAGATCAGTGGTCATTGGGCAGAACTATAGTCAATCAATGAAGCTTCGCTAAAATTATTGGTGCGTCAGGTAGTCATTTATCGTTGTCTTCAAATCAGCTCACTTCGGTCAATTCTCCCCGCAAAAAAAACAACGCTGTTTGACTGTGTTGCAAACAAACAAAGGAATGCACTGACACCCACCATGACTATGTAAACGATTGTTTACAGGGGCGAAACACGCCGAATGCTCCGTAAATTTTTTTATAGAGATGGAATTCACTGCACAAATAGTTTAGATTTGGGCTATAAAAATGGATTTTATCAAAGAAAACGGCACTTCATTTGATCAATGGGATACTCAGGAAGAGAAATAAGAGCAAGATATCAGAATGTATGTCATAATTTTACCTTCAAATGTAAATGTGTAAAAACTGTCATGGCAGAAAATGTTTCTGTTCTTGATTGTTCTTCTCAAACAAAAGCATGGGATTTGTTCTCTGTAATAGCTATTTTAAATTGGAAAACGTAGTTTGATTACCAAGATTCTAATCTTTTGAAGGGTGTAAGACACTTGCATTTTCAAGAATGTTTAATGTTACGAAATTGTATTTTTAGTTGTCACTCTGAAATTTCCCCTGATGTTGATCCCTGTACAGGGACAGCAGCCATGGGCTCTGCTCAATCAGTGGCCCTCCCCTGTGAAGGGACATGGGCTATAAAACTTTTCAAACACGCCCTCCTCTCCCTTCCTATATAAGCCCTTGACGGCAATATAACTTCCTGTTCCGAGGATGTAGGATGACGGTCCTATGTCAGAATGGTTCAGATAATAACTACAGAACGAAGCCAACATCAGTGTGAGCTTTGGTTGCGAATGGTATGAACTTTGAACTCTTATTCACTACAGAAGTTATACCTCCTAGCCGTTGAGTTGGCAACAGCAGATGCAACGAGGGTTAGGAAGGAACAGACAGAGTATCACGTCTATCACCCAAAGACGTAACTACAACGTATCCAATTGAACACCAGAGACATTCTTCAAAGGACTCGGTTTGGCAACACGGCCTTCCATCTACCACCAACCTACCGAAGCGCAGCTCCGAGTAAATATTTATTGCATTTTCCTTTTCCAAATGGGCGGTAATTTAGAATGCAAAATATACTGTATTTACGATAGCACAGCTTTTTCCCCAGTCTTCCCGCTCTTTCACTCAAACCCAGACCCTTTTCTTTTGTGTAACCAACTGTCGTACAGTGGGGCAAAAAAGTATTTAGTCAGCCACCAATTGTGCAAGTTCTCCCACTTAAAAAGATGAGAGAAGCCTGTAATTGTCATCAGAGGTACACTTCAACTATGACAGAAAAATGAGGGGGGAAAATCCAGAAAATCACATTGTAGGATTTTTTTAACACATTTATTTGCAAATTATGTTGGAAATTAAGTATTTGGTCAATAACAAAATTTTATCTCAATACTTTGTTCTATACCCTTTGTTGGCAATGACAGAGGTCAAATGTTTTCTGTAAGTCTTCACAAGGTTTTCACACACTGTTGCTGGTATTTTGGCCCATTCCTCCATGCAGATCTCCTCTAGAGCAGTGATGTTTTGGGGCTGTTGCTGGGCAACACAGACTTTCAACTCCCTCCAAAGATTTTCTATGGGGTTGAGATCTGGAGACTGGCTAGGCTACTCAAGGACCTTGAAATGCTTCTTACGAAGCCACTCCTTCGTTGCCCGGGCGGTGTGTTTGGGATCATTGTCATGCTGAAAGACCCAGCCACGTTTCATCTTCAATACCCTTGTTGATGGACTCAAAATCTCACGATACATGGCCCCATTCATTCTTTCCTTTACATGGATCAGTCATCCTGGTCCCTTTGCAGATATACAGCCCCAAAGCATGATGTTTCCACCCCCATGCTTCACAGTAGGTATGGTGTTCTTTGGATGCAACTCAGCATTCTATGTCCTCCAAACACGACGAGTTGAGTTTTTACCAAAAAGTTATATTTTGGTTTAATCTGACCATATGACATTCTCCCAATCTTCTTCTGGATCATCCAAATGCTCTCTAGCAAACTTCAGATGGGCCTGGACATGTACTGGCTTAAGCAGGGGGACACGTCTGGCACTGCAGGATTTGAGTCCCTGGCGGCGTAGTGTGTTACTGATGGTAGGCTTTGTTACTTTGGTCCCAGCTCTCTGCAGGTCATTCACTAGCTCTCCCTGTGTGGTTCTGGGATTTTTGCTCACCGTTCTTGTGATCATTTTGACCCCACGGGGTGAGATCTTGCGTGGAGCCCCAGATCGAGGGAGATTATCAGTGGCCTTGTATGTCTTCCATTTCCTAATAATTGCTCCCACAGTTGATTTCTTCAAGCCAAGCTGCTTACCTATTGCAGATTCAGTCTTCCCAGCCTGGTGCAGGTCTACAATTTTGTTTCTGGTGTCCTTTGACAGCTCTTTGGTCTTGGCCATAGTGGAGTTTGGAGTGTGACTGTTTGAGGTTGTGGACAGGTGTCTTTTATACTGATAACAAGTTCAAACAGGTGCCATTAATACAGGTAACGAGTGGAGGACAGAGGAGCCTCTTAAAGAAGAAGTTACAGGTCTGTGAGAGCCAGAAATCTTGCTTGTTTGTAGGTGACCAAATACATCATTTGCAAATAAATTCATAAAAAATACTACAATTTGATTTTCTGGATTTTCTTTTCTTATTTTATCTGTCATAGTTGAAGTGTACCTATGATGAAAATTACAGGCCTCATCTTTTTAAGTGGGAGAACTTGCACAATTGGTGGTTGACTAAATATTTTTTTGCCCCACTGTACCACCACAGTCAGAGGTTGGCACTACGATAGCATTGAATGAGCTGTATTCCGCCATAAGCAAACAAGAAAATGCTCACCCAGAGGTGGCGCTCCTAGTAGGGACTTTAATGCAAGGAAACTTTAATCCGTTTTAACACATTTTCTATCCGCATGTTAAATGTGCAACCACAGGGAAAATAACTCCATGGACCACACACACACTGCACACACAGAGACGCATACAAAGCTCTCCCTCGCCCTCCATTACAAGCAGGAAGCACCAGTGACTAGATCAATAAAAAAGTGGTCAGATGAAGCAGATGCTAAGCTACAGGACTGTTTTGCTAGCACAGACTGGAATATGTTCCGGGACTCCTCTGATCGCATTGAGTACACTACATCAGTCATTGGCTTCATCAATAAGTGCATCGATGATGTCGTCCCCACAGTGACCGTGCATACAGTTGAAGTCGGAAGTTTACATACACTTACTTTGGAGTCATTAAAACTCGTTTTTCAACCACTCGACAAATGTCTTGTAAACAAACTATAGTTTTGGCAAGTCGGTTAGGACATCTACTTTGTGCATGAAACAAGTCATTTTTCCAACAATTGATAACAGACAGATTATTTCACTTATAATTCACTTCATCACAATTCCAGTGGGTCAGAAGTTTACATACACTAAGTTGACTGTGCCTTTAAACAGCTTGGAAAATTCCAGAAAAGGATGTCAAGGCTTTAGAAGCTTCTGATAGGCTAATTGTAATCATATGTGTCAATTGGAGGTGTACCTGTGGATGTATTTCAAGGCCTACCTTCAAACTCAGTGCCTCTCTGATTGACATCATGGGAAAATCAAAAGAAATCAGCCAAGAACTTAGAAAAGAATTGTAGACCTCCACAAGTCTGGTTCATCCTTGGGAGCAATTTCCAAATGCCTGAAGGTACCACGTTCATCTGTACAAACAATAGTACGCAAGTATAAACACCATGGGACCACGCAGCCGAGCAAAACAAGTCCTATATCGACATAACCTGAAAGGCCGCTCAGCAAGGAAGAAGCCACTGCTCCAAAACCACCATAAAAAAGCCAGACTACGGTTTGCAACTGTATATGGTTACAAAGATCGTACTTTTTGGAGAAATGTCCTCTGGTCTGATGAAACAAAAATAGAACTGTTTGGCCATAATGGCCATCCATTATGTTTGGAGGAAAAAGGGGTAGGCTTGCAAGCCGAAGAACACCTTCCCAACCATGAAGAATGGGGGTGGCAGCATCATGTTGTGTGGTTGCTTTGCTGCAGGAGGGACTGGTGCACTTCACAAAATAGATGGCATCAAGAGGGAAATGATGTGCATATATTGTAGCAACATCTCGAGACATCGGTTGGGAAGGTAAAGCTTGGTCACAAATGGGTCTTCCCAATAGACAATAACCCCAAGCACACTTGAAAAGTTGTGGCAAAATGGCTTAAGGACAACAAAGTCAAGGTATTGGAGAGGCAATCACAATGCCCTGACCTCAATCCTATACAAAATTTGTGGGCAGAACTGAAAAAGCGTGTGCGAGCAAGGAGGCCTTAAAAACCTGTCTCAGTTACATCACCTCTGTCCGGAGGAATGGTTCAACATTCACCCAACTTATTGTGGGAAGCTTGTGGAAGGCTACCTGAAACAACATTTGACCCAAGTTAAACAATTTAAAGGCAATGCTACCAAATACTAATTGAGTGTATGTAAACGTCTGACCCACTGAGAATGTGATGAAAGACTAAAATAAATCATTCTCTCTACTATTATTCTGACATTTCACATTCTTAAAATAAAGTGGTGATCCTAACTGACCTTAGACAGGGAATGTTTACTAGAATTAAATGTCAGGAATTGTGAAAAACTGAGTAGAAATGTATTTGGCTAAGGTGTATGTAAACTTCCGACTTCAACTGTACTTACCCCAACAGAAGCCATGGATTACAGGAAGGATCCGCACTGAGCTAAAGGCTAGAGCTGCCGCTTTCAAGGAGTGGGACTCTAACCTGGAAACTTATAAGAAATCCCACTATGCCTTCCAACGAACCATCAAACAGGTAAAGCATCAATACAGGACAAAGATCGAGTTGTACTACACTAGTTCAGACGCTCGTCGGATGTGGCAGGGCTTGAAAACAATTACAGACTACAAAGGGAAGCACAGACAGAAGCTGCCCAGTGACAAGAGCCTACCAGACGAGCTAAACTACTTCTATGCTCGCTATGAGGCAAATAACAATGAAACATGCATGAGAGCGCCAGTTATACATGGAAAAGACTGTGTGATCACGCTCTCCGCAGCCGATGTGATTAAGACCTTTAAACAGGTCAACATTCACAAGGCCGCAGGGCCAGACGGATTACCAGGACGTGTACTGGGAGCATGTTCTGACCAACTAGCAAGTGTCTTCACTGACATTTTCAACCTCTCCCTGTCCGAGTCTGTAATAACATGTTTTAAGCAGACCACCGTAGTGCCTGTGCCCAAGAACACTAAGGTAACCTGCCTAAATGACTACCGACCCGTAGCACTCACGTCTGTAGCCACGAAGTGCTTTGAAAGGCTGGTCATGGCTCACATCAACACCATTATCCCAGAAACCCTAGACCCACTCCAATTTGCATACCGCCCCAACAGATTCACAGATGATGCCATCTCTATTCCACTCCACACTGCCCTTTCCCACCTGGACAAAAGGAACACCTATGTGAGAATGCTATTCATTGACTACAGCTCAGCGTTCCACACCATACTGCCCTCAAAGCTCATCAATAAGCTAAGGACCTCGGGACTAAACACCTCTCTCTGCAACTCGATTCTGGACTTCCTGACGGGCCGCTCCCAGGTGGTAACGGTAGGTAACAACACATCCGCCACGCTGATCCTCAACACGGGGGCCCCTCAGGGGTGCGTGCTCAGTCCCCTCCTGTACTCCCTGTTCACTCATGACTGCACGGCCAGGCACGACTCCAACACCATCATTAAATTTGCCGATGACACAACAGTGGTAGGCCTGATCACAGACAACAACGACACTGCCTATAGGGAGGAGGTCAGAGACCTGGCCATGTAATTCCAGGACAACAACCTCTCCATCAACGTGATCAAGACATAGGAGATGATTGTGGACTACAGGAAAACGAGGACCGAGCACGCCCCCCATTATCATCGACGGGGCTGCAGTGGAGCAGGTTGAGAGCTTCAAGTTCCTTGGTGTCTACTGTACCGGACCACCAAGTATAGGTCCAAGAGGGTTCTAAACAGCTTCTACCCCCAAGCCATAAGAGTCCTGAACATCTAGTCAAATGGATACCCAGACTATTTGCATTGCTCCCCTCATCTCACCACTGCCACTCTCTGTTGTCATCTATGCATGGTCACTTTGATGACTCTACCTACATATACATACTACCTCAACTGGCCGGTGACCCCGCACATTGACTCTGTACCTCTGTATATATTATTATTTTTTGCTGCTGCACTTGAATTACTTTGATCTCTTATTTTTTCCATATTTTTTTAAAACTGCACTGTTGGTTAGGGGCTCGTAAGTTAGCATTTCACTGTAAGGTCTACACCTGTTGTATTCGGCGCATGTGACTAATACAATTTGATTTAAATAATGCGCTGAATGCACCATTTACCAAGGCAGAGATGAAAAGGGCAATAGGTAAGGCTGGGTTAACTTCGCCTGGGAAAGATGAGGTGTGCTATGATATGTTGGCCCATCTTAGTGATGAGGCACAGGATAAGGTATAGGTGTTGAACAACAGAGCGTGGGAGAAGGGGAAACTACCAGGCAGCTGGAAAGAGGCAGTAGTGGTACCAATCCGGAAGCCAGGAAGGACCCAATGAGGCAAACAAGCCATCTGCCAATAGCTTTAACCTTACATGTATGTTTACAGAAAGGCTAACTTACTTCCCGGAGAGGTGGGGACTAGTATCGCCACATCAGAGTGGATTCAGGAAGGGGAGGGGAACTATGGACTCAGTGCTCTTATTATAAGCAGAGGTCAGGAAGGCTCAGTGAACAAGGAGACTGTTGTAGCTGTCTTTTTTGATGTGGAGATGTGGAAGGAGGGGTTGTTAATCAAGCTTGATATTATGGCAGTAGCAGGAAGAATGTACAACTGGATTAAGGATTTCCTGTTTGGAAGGTCTGTCCAGGTGAGATTGGAGAAGTCTCTGTCAGGCAGCTACCTGGTGGATAAAGGTACACCGCAGGGGAGCGCGATTAGTCCTTTGTTGTTCTCAATCATGATCAATGATGTTTACTGTCAGGTACAGCCGGATGTTAGGAGGTTGTTATTTTCAGAAGATGGGGACTTATGAAAGAGGGGAAGAAATGTGCCATATATAGTCAGGAAGCAATTGATGAGGTAGAGCAGTTGGCATTAATGTGGGGATTCAGGTTCTCTGTAGCAAAAACTCAGTGTTCTTTACCAGGAGGAAGAATACCTCAAGGTATGCTTGAGGTTATATGGGAGAAACTTGGGAGAGGTTGGGGGCTTTCAAGTTCCTTCGGGTGTACTTTGACACTAGGCTGACCTGGGCAGAACACACATAGTGGTGTGAAAGTGTAAGAAGGTGCTAAATGTGATGCACTGTCTGATGGGTGTTCCTTATTGAGGACCATGTATGTTGTATTGATCCAATCTGTAATAGACTATGGCAGTATAGAGTATGGTTCGGCAGCCCGGACCTCATTGGAAAGGTTAGGTGTCATACAGGGGCAAGGACTCAGAGTATGTAGTGTGGTGTTTCGGACATCCCCAGTGTCTGCACTACAGGTGGAAATGAGGGATATGCCACTGCAGATTAGGAGACAGCAGTTCGCAATGAATCATTTAACTAGGCAAGTCAGTTAAGAACAAATTCTTATTTACAATGACAGCCTACCCCAGACGACACTGGGCCAAATGTCCCGATGGGACTCCCAATCACGGGCAGTTGTGATACAGCCTGGATTCAAACCAGGGACTGTAATGACACCTCTTGCACTGAGATGCAGTGCCTTAGACCGCTGCGCCTCTCAGGAGCCCAAGACATGGGGTGTCTCATCCTGTGAAAGGGATTTTACAGGCATGCTGGGAACGTGAGCGAGGACAGAACACAAGCTTAGGGAGGGTGTGTAATATCCAGGCGAAGGAGATGGGACTGTATGGAAGGGAGTTTAGTCCAACAGTAGCTATTCCTGTAAACCCACCATGGCTACTCCCGCCTCCAGTATTTGATCTAGAACTGTTGGAGAGATTACGGGAAAGATAGGGAGGGAGTTGATCCATCTGATTTGTTTAATAGACGCCTGGATACTGTATCAGGATTTTGTGGCCATTTACAAAGATGTTTCAAAAGATCCAAGAACAGGACATACTGGATCAACATTTGTAATGCAGGATTGTGGGATGGCAGTCAGGAAACGTATTACAGATCATCTGTCTATATATATATGGCAGAGCTGATGGTCATACTATTGGCCTTGCAGTGGGTGGGGGAAGTCAAGCCAGACAGAGTAGTTATTTGCTCTGATTCATGTGCATTGTTTATGATTCCGTAGTCCTTTAGCTCAAATAGCAGACAAGACCTGCTTTATGATGTACTACAAACCCATGGCAGGATTAGACAGATGGGTATACAGATAGGATTTACTTGGGTCCTAGCCCATGTGGAGGGGAATGAGGCAGTTGATGTACTGGCTAAACAAGCACTTAGTAGTGTTGATGTTGTTGCTTCAATTAGCAAGGCAGAGGCAAACAGTCTGATATGGACAGCCATGGTGCAGAGATGGCAGGAGCAGCAGAAGAGAGATACTAAGGGCAGGCATTTATTTCAAGTACAGGGGAAAGACAGGAAAGAGGACAGGAGAGGAGGCTATTTTTTACAAGATTAAGGGTGGGACACAAACGGTTAAATAATACTTGAAATGTGATAAAGCATCCAATCGGAAAGTGTAATTATTGCCAGGAAACAGACAGTGGAGCATGTATTGATAGTGTGGGCAGTATGCATAGATCTAATATGAAGGGGATACATTACATTCGTTTAAAGGGTATGAGTTGAACGTCATTAGATACAGTCTCAAATAGTTTGTTATATTTTAAGAGAAACGGGGCAGGCAGGTAGGATTTAGTTTCTCCCCGTCTCTGGCCCAACCTCCAATACAGTAGGCAGCGGTAATGCACCATAAAGTTGGATGTCGATAAATCCCACCAAAGAAGTAGTTCACTTTTCAGGGAACTATCGCTACCTACTGGTAGCTAGCGCTAACACAGCTTCGTCAAAACAGAGAAAATGGCCGGTCAAGAAGATCCTGTGCAGAGGGAGATTCACCAAGACTGGGCAAATCGAGAATACATTGAGGTTATCACGAGCAGTATCAAGAAAATAGCAGATTTTCTAAATTCCTTCGGTAAGTACTCAGTAGCTAGATGACTTGGCAACAGCAACAAAAAGGCTGTCAATGTGAAGGCCTAACCTACTTCCAGCCCTGCTGGTCTTCTTGGCTAACGTAGTACGTTAGTTGGTTTCCATCCAAGACAGCAATAATATAATATACCTGCAGTACAACTCTCTTACTAATATGTATAACACGGGTTAAGAATTATACTTGCAATGTTATGGCTACGTTTACTTTATCGCGCAATCGATGAAACAGGTTAACTGCGCTTGCTATCTAATTGCGATGAGATTGGACTGAACTCGATACACGTATGTTTATTTTGTAAATACATGTAGTATAAACTTTACATAAGATGAAGTGAGCCAACACTGATTTTGTATCTGTGTGTTCTAAAATGGATAGCTATCACCAGTTTGCAACGAGTGTGAACTTGGATTATTAAGGAGGGGTGTATCTGTGCGATGCCGACGATGAGTATATGACGTGTCTAGTCTACGCCCAGGAAGCTCCGCGAGCGTTGAAGTCAAAATACTTTCCTTACTCACCAAATGAGCATCACTTAGCTACTATCTCCATTTACTCCCGTTAAGACCGGTATGTACTTTCAAATTTAAATGTACATGCATCCGTGCAGGTCGGAAGACTACAACAGCTCTTGACATTGGCGGTGCATAATAGTTTGTACCGACAGATGTAATGTATTGAGTAAACCTATCATTATAGAACAGGGCTCTTCAACCCTGTTCCTGGAGATCTACCCTCCAGTAGGTTTTTACTCCATCCCCAGTTGTAACTAACCTGATGCATTTTATAAACCAGCTAATTATTAGAATCATGTGAGCTAGATTAGGGTTGGCATGAACCTGCAGGATGGTATCCCTCCAGGAACAGATTGGGGAGCCCTGTTATAGAATATGCATACGATTGCAACGTCTGCCTATGCCCACACAGTTTAAACATTTTATATTTTTAATACCCTCAAACACCAAGTTAATTTCAAAATAGGCCATTGCTGTCAATTGTGAATGATAATTCTTTCAATTTTACCAGTGGCATGCAGATGCACTTTCAATCATTTGATTGATCTCAATTATTTGAATGGGAATAGCCTACGCATTTCGATCTTCTTGAATGACTGTTTTGTGAGCAAATTAGCACAGTTGGTGTTAACTATTAGCTTTTCTTGTATTTTGTTTCAATCAAATCATATATCCTGCTTCGTGGCGCCCTCTGTTGTGTTTTGGCGCATGAGAAAATGTGACTATTCAGCTTCATCTAACCATTAGGGCTCCCGAGTGCATCTCAGTGCAATTGGAGTCACTACAGTCCCTGGTTCGAATCCAGGCACAACCGCCCGTGATTGGGCGCACAATTGGCCCAGCGTTGTCCGGGGTAGTCCGTCAATTGTAAATAAGAATTTGTTCTTAATGGACTTGCCCAGTTAAATAAAAATCATAAAATCTCACTAAACATGATTTTGTTGAGTAACTATGCTGTTATATTCGGTTATGTTAAATATGAAATAATCGTTATGTGATCTTGCGAGACACTGCTTCAGCTTTGCTCTAACACAATTGTGAGAAGTAACAATATTTTATTTGTAATAATAAGTGATGAGTAGGACTATTAGGCATAGGCAACATATCTTGAGTGTTATTTTAAACTATCGGAGCGCCCTTCGTGGTTCTGAAAGGACAGCGCTAGGATCGAGCAATGATGTTAGAGAAGTTGAACCAACTTGTGGTGCTGAAGCATAGCTGAATTATAGCTCTGCCATTCAGCCAGTTCATGATTATTTTGTTGTTGTTGCAATATAGCCTAATAGGCTTACGACTTCTTTATGGAAGTTGGAGCCGGAGGGGTTGGCTGCCGCCTTATCGGCTCAGACTGGAATATGTTCCGGGATTCTTCCGATAGCATTGAGGAGTACACCACATCAGTCACTGGCTTTATCAATAAGTGCATCGAGGACGTCGTCCCCACAGTGACTGTATGTACATACCCCAACCAAATCGTACTTCACCTGATGCTCGTCGGATGTGGCAGGGCTTGCAAACTATTACAGACTACAAAGGAAAGCACAGCCGAGAGCTTCCCAGTGACATGAGCCTACCAGACGAGCTAAACCACTTCTATGCTCGCTTCGAGGCAAGTAACATTGAAACATGCTTGAGAGCATCAACTGTTCTGGACGACTGTGTGATCACGCTCTCTGCATCCGATGTAAGGTCATTTAAACAGTTCAACATTCACAAGGCCGCAGGGCGGACAGATTACCAGGATGTGTACTGCGAGTATGTGCTGACCAACTGGCAAGTGTCTTCACCTAACATTTTCAACCTCTCCCTGTCCGAGTCTGTAATATCAACATGTTCCAAGCAGACCACCATAGTCCCTGTGCCCATGAACACGAAGGTAACCTGCCTAAATGACTACTGACCCGTAGCACTCACATCTGTAGCCATGAAGTGCTTTGAAATGCTGGTCATGGCTCACATCAACAACATTATCCCAGAAACCCTAGACCCACTCCAATTTGCATACCGCCCCAACAGATCCACAGATGATGCAATCTCTATTGCACTCCACACTGCCCTTTCCCACCTGGACAAAAGGAACACCTATGTAAGAATGCTATTAAATTTATTACAACTCAGCGTTCAACACCATAGTGCCCTAAAAGCTCATCACTAAGCTAAGGACCCTGGGACTAAACACCTCCCTCTGCAACTGGATCCTGGACTTCCTGATGGGTTGCCCCCAGGTGGTAATGTTAGGTAGCAACACATCCGCCACGCTGATCCTCAACACGGGGGCCTCTCAGGGGTGCGTGCTCAGCCCCTGTACTCCTGTACTCCCTGTTCACTCTTGACTGCACTGCCAGGCACAACTCCAGCACCACCATTACATTGGCTGATGACACAACAATGGTAGGCCTGATCACAGACAACGATGAGACAGCCTACAGGGAGGAGGTCAGAGACCTGACCATGTGGTGTAAGGACAACAACCTCTCCTTCAACGGGATCAAGTGGGTAGTATATGGGGCTTCGGTGACAAAACGGATGGCACTGTGATCGACTACATCCAATTTGCTGAGTATTGTTGGAGGCTATTTTGTGAATGACATAGTCAATGATCGATAGGATAGTCAGTTTTACGGGGGTATGTTTGGCAGCATGAGTGAAGGATGCTTTGTTGCGAAATAGGAAGCCGATTCTAGATTTAATTTTGGATTGGAGATGCTTAATGTGAGTCTGGAAGGGGAGTTTACATTCTAACCAGACACCTAGGTATTTGTAGTTGTCCACATGTTCTAAGTCAGAACCGTCCAGAGTAGTGATGCTGGACGAGCGGGCAGGTGTGGGCAGCGATCGATTGAAGAGCATGCATTTAGTTTTACTTGCATTTATACCAGGCGGTGTCAGAGGAAGGCCCTAAAAATTGTCAAAGTCTCCAGCCACCCTAGTCATAGACTGTTCTCTCTGCTACCGCATGGCAAGTGGTACCAGAGCGCCAAGTCTAAGTCCAAGAGGCTTCTAAACAGCTTCTACCCCCAAGCCATAAGACTCCTGAACAGCTAATCAATTGGCTACCCAGACTATTTGCATTGCCCCGCCTCCCCTCTTCTACAATGCTGCTACTCTCTGTTTATCTATGCATAGTCACTTTAATAACTCTACCTTCATGTACAAATGACCTCAATTACCTCGACACCGGTGCCCCCGCACATTGATGCTGTACCGGTACCCCCTGTTTATAGGTCCGCTATTGTTATTTACTGCTGCTCTTTAATTGTGTTATTCTTCTCTTACTTTTTGCTTTTTATTAGGTATTTTCTTAACGAAATTGTTGGTTACGGGCTTTGACTATGTGGTATAGTTATTTGTAGGCTGTAGCCTAATGTAAATACAAGTAGCATTGCACTGTTTGAGGAGAGCGCTTTAATTGCGAGTAGGCATTTCATTGTATTGTGCAGTTTACACTTCTGTATCATAAATACACTTTGATTTGATTAGCTTGAACACGTTTACAACAGCCTCAATGTACTTTTTTTAGCCTCTAGCTAGCCTCTATGTACTTTGGTACCTACCTGTCCCATGCATACTGTCAATTGAGACAAATTGATTGCATTATTGAACTACAGTGCAATAGTTAGCCCACAGTTGGGAGATTATGAACATGTGCATTGTCTTTTGGGAGATAATGCACATGTTCATAATCTTCATAACCTATGATATTGATGCAATTTTATTCAAAGTCAATTAACCATATTTTCTTATGAGTAACATTGATGTGATCAGAAATGAAAATAGGTGGAACATATATTTCCTTTGCTTTAGATATGTCCTGCCGGTCTCGTTTGGCCACCCTGAACGAAAAGCTGACAGCGTTAGAGCGGAGAATTGAGTACATTGAAGCAAGGGTAAGTGTCAGAATTGCCACTCAAATTCTACGTTGTAAATACATTAAATGTTTCCAGTTTGTTTTGCCTGTACAGTACTGGATGTCATCATAATGTGTTCTCTAACCCTCTTTTTCTGTTTAGGTCACAAAAGGAGAGACATTGACCTAAACCAAGATGGTATGCTGGGACTGGGTGTTGCAGTTTGGCTGAGGGATGAAAACTACATTTGTGACCATTTCCATGTTTGTCCTTTTTATTTTATTTTTATTACTAGCTATGTATTTTTACAATTTTGTATTTGGTCTGTGGGACCACAAGACACGTCACACTGTGTGTATTTGGCTGCTGGAGGGTGACTATAATACCACAGCATCTCCCACAATGTTACAATGGATTGACTCTTTAATGCTATCTTAAACTTTGCACACTAGCTCTGCATCGCATTTATTTGATCACGGACTAACATAATGTATTTGTGCAAATCAAAACTAGTTAAGGACATCCTAATAGGGGAAAGTTTGTTTTATAAGGTTAATTCAAAAGTGATTATGTGAAGGAGTGTACCCACCCCTATGGAGATTTTAAAGAATATGCATTGTAGAAATATCCTTCCACTTTGGCTGAGCCAGGATAATTTGAGCCACATGAAGAGGGAGTGCCAAAATGAGTCGTCAGCTCTTTAACTGGGGTCATTCTACTTGTGTCTTTCACTTGTTGTTATTGTGTTTTCCCTCATTGTTCAAACGAATTGTAATAAACTGTTTAAAAGTAAGTTGTCCATGTTTTTGACATAGTGGCTTGAGAGTGTTTGGCTCAAGGGTAGCATTCATAGATGTCTAGTTGAAGGTGTTACTGGAATATAGTATAGGCTGTGTAGGATCAAGACTTGTATTTTCTCATAGTTAGTCCATACACATAACATCTGCCAATACAGCCTCTGGTTGCTGCCCTCAGCCATACATTTGTGTTCTGCTCTCCTTGCCGCAGGGACTGATTAACATCTATTTTGATCAAAATGATTTTGAGGGTCAGAAAGTGTCCCAGTCAATTCACCAAATATCATTGGACCACAGAAGGATAGCAATATTTGACACAACATTAGGTGCATGTTGCACTCTAAGATGCACATTTTGTGTTGATTGTCTCAAAAACATCAGGAAAATGGCAATACTGGCTAGTGATTTTTGGAGCTAGGTTTCCATCCAATTGGCGACAGTTTCATGTGAATATATATTCTAGAATCCACATAAAGAAAACATTTCTTGGGAATCACAACATGGCTAACGACTTTAGCTGTATGCCGGCCAAAAACTAAAGAAGGAAGCAGAGGGAAATATTCTAAGCTATTTTAATTGTTAGTGTTATAAAGCAGGCTACGGAAACCAGGCCGTTAGCAATACTTTTTAACTGGTAAGTCAGGGGTTCCCAAACTTTATTGGCCTGCGACCCCACTTTGATAAAAAAAAAAAGTTGTGACCCCACCATGTAAAAATGTTCATGTAATCAAAGGCCCATGTTTACTTTTTTAATTGGGACTATGACAGTCTTACAAATCAGCCTGATAGTACTTTTGATAGTATTTCAATCTGAAGGAAGTGAAGTGACTGAAATGCACAGGAGGTTGGTGGAAACTTAATTAGGGAGAACGGGATTAGTGGAGTGGTATCAAATACATCAAGCACAAGCTCCATTCTGGCCATTATTGTGAGCAGTTCTCCCCTCACCAGCCTCCTGTGTTAAAAAGCATCAGAAAGGTATTCATCAGGCAATAATTTTAAATTATATTCTGTGTAGAAAAAAAATCATTAGGTTTCCATCCAATTGGTGACAAATTTTCACCTGAAATATTCTGAAATCCATATATATTTTTAAAAATCTCCCTAGAGATTTCTATTGAATTGACTCGTTGAGGATACAAGGCTGTGCGTAATGATGTTGTGCACATAAAAAACAACCTTTGCTGTTACATTCCCAAGTACTGAATAAAAAATAGTTACATCGGTTTTCAGCACATTTTCAACTCAATTTATAGTTTCGTTATAAAATGTTGCGTTGTATAGCGAATGTGCCCACTCTGGTATTGGCATGTGTGCTCGCAACCAGGTTGGCGCTCTAGGCAACAACTCTTCTATCTGGAATTGTATTCCTCATCATGTCTTCTCTACTTTTGGTGGCCTTAACTTCATGTTGTTTTGCAATTATAATATTCACAAAGTTCCAGTGAAACTTTCTGCCTTTCATCGGCAGGTTCTCTTGTCATGGTCCTTAATTTATAAACACAATTTTTCTCCACACAGATATTATATACGGAATAATCGAGATATATTGTATAAAAATACTTCTTTGTTTTTAGAATATTGGTTCCGAAATAATATCCTATTGGTGAGCCAACTGGTAAATGCAGAGAGTTTTTTACTCAGTTATAAGGAATTCTTATCACTTTACAAGGTCTCTGTAACACCTAAAGATTTTGCAATTGTTTTAGATGCCATTCCCTCAGGTGTTGCTCTGTTATTCAGGAACGTGTCAAGACCTGACCCTCAGAGCCTACCTTCTATTGACCCTGTTGACTCATCAGTAGGAAAGATTTGTTTCTCTTTTGGTCCATTCAACAATAGAGCGATACGAACCTTGTTTCAGCAGGATGTTGTACCTTATGTCATGCCTTATTGGAATGGATTTATTGATAATATCTGTTGGAAAAAAGTTTGGATGTTGCCACACACATACCTACTTGTTAATAAAAATTAAGGAAGTTTCCTTTAAAATTATTCATAAATGTTATCCTGCCAACCACTATATGAAGAAGTTTAAGGAAAACATCAACTCAAATTGCTCCTTTTGTAATGACCACCTAGAAACAGTGTTGCATCTTTTTTGGCATTGTATTCATGTAAGAAAACTGTGGCAAGACATCAGTAGATTTATAATTGAACACATTTATGAAAATGTTAAACTATTGTGGAGATGTACTGCTTGGAGTCTTTACATATGATAGAAATAAGCTGAAACATTTTTATGTAATTAATTTCATTATTCTTTTGGCCAAATTTCATATACACAAATGTAAATTTACAAACAAAAAAACACATTTTCTTACCCTACAAAAATACATTTAACTGTATTTTAAGACAGTTAAATACTCTACTAACAACCCCCTAGCTCGATTGTCCATTGTATATAATCTATATAATCTATATATACTTGTGTTACCTCATGTACTTTCTGTATTGATTTGTTGTTAATAAAAATGTAAAATGTAAAAAAAAATATTTAAAAAAAGCTCAGCCAAGCATCGATCATCCTGTGACCAGAAATAAGCCCCTCAATATTTATTGGAAAGGAGCATCAAGCTAATGGCGTGAAATTTCACGACCCTGTGAATTTCATCTTTAGCCTAAAAAACGGCATGCTTTCCCGAGTCGTAGTGGGAGGTCCACATAATATCGCGTGGCTCCAAATTGACTTGGTTATTATATCAATATTTGCACATACAAGCTTTTTCACCGCATAATTAACTCTACAGATACAAAAACACCTTGTCTAGCATGTTTTTGTAGACATTTGGGAAGTTTATTGACACATTTGCTGTTGCCATCCGGCCTGTCCTGACATTTTTTTTTATCCGACTTGGATAATCCTGAAAGGTTGGTTTCCATGCAAACACGACCTAACCAAGCCACACTGCTTCTTCACACAATGCCCGCTTAACCCGGAAGCCAGCCACACCAATGTGTCGGAGGAAACACTGTACACCTGTCCACCGTGTCAGCGTGCATGTGCCCGGCCCGCCACAGGAGTCGCTAGAGGACAAGGACATCCCTGCTAGACAAACCCTCCCCTAACCCGGGAGGGAAACAAATTCACCTTTCAGCAGGACAATAACCTAAAACACAAGGCCAAATATACACTGGAGTTGCTTAACAAGATGACATTGAATGTTGCTGAGAGGCCTAGCTACAGTTTTGACTTAAATCGTCTTGAAAATCTATGGCAAGATTTGGAAATGTCTGTCTAGCAATGATCAACAACCATCTTCACAGAGCTTGAAGAATTGTAGAAAGAATAACGTGCAAATATTGCACAACCCAGGTGTGCAATATTTAGAGACTTACTCAGAAAGAATCACAGCTGTACTCGCTGCCAAAGATGATTCTAACATGTATTGACCGAGGGGTGTGAATACTTATGTAAATGCGATATTTCTGTATTTCATTTTCAATATATGAGCAAACACTTCTGAAAACATGTTGTGTGTAGATGGGTGAGTTAGAAAAAATATATGTAATCCATTTTGAATTCAGGCTGTGTCACAAAATGTGCTGTGAATACTTTCTGAAGGCACTGTATCCATTTCATATCTCAGGTAGCCCGTGAAAGCCTGCATGGATAGACCTATTATAATAATTCTCACGTGTGGAAAAATATCGCCATGGTCCATGCCATGGTGAAACTTTCACTCGTGTAGATCTGAAATAATTGAATGGTGAAACTTGCCAGCCAACCAGAAAAGCAAGGCATTCTTGAAAGTCAAGACAATCCTTGTCCTGAAAGAAACAATTGTTATAGTTGAAAATGACTTTGCAAGTATAGTAGGCATTTAGAATTAAATGTGGAGTGGCGCTTTATGGTTACGCGATGACATCACGTACCTTCAAAATGATTCGGCAATTATAATTTCTTTAAAAAAAATACAGGTTACATCATAATTTGTCGCAATAAAGAAAGTTTAACAAAAGTCAAATCCACCCCTGCCATTTTCATTACACATGTGAAAAAATATATATTAATTGCTACATTGGTTTTGTCGAATATAAATGGGTCAATGGAAACCTGCCTATGTCGCAGGTTTAGAACTACTGAATTTATTTAAGCACCATAGAACAAAGCGGGACGAAAACCAAATGCTGTTGTGCTCAAAATACACCGCTCAAAAAAATAAAGGGAACACTTAAACAACACAATGTAACTCCAAGTCAATCACACTTCTGTGCTTTCACTCTAGTGGGATGAGACGGAGTCTACAACCCACACAAGTGGCTCAGGTAGTGCAGCTCATCCAGGATGGCACATCAATGCGAGCTGTGGCAAGAAGGTTTGCTGTGTCTGTCAGCATAGTGTCCAGAGCATGGAAGCGCTACCAGGAGACAGGCCAGTACACCAGGAGACGTGGAGGACGCCGTAGGAGGGCAACAACCCAGCAGCAGGACCGCTACCTCCGCCTTTGTGCAAGGAGGAGCAGGAGGACCACTGCCAGAGCCCTGTAAAGTGACCTCCAGCAGGCCAGAAATGTGCATGTGTCTGCTCAAACGGTCAGAAACAGACTCCATGAGGGTGGTATTAGGGCCCGATGTCCACAGGTGGGGGTTGTGCTTACAGCCCAACACTGTGCAGGACGTTTGGCATTTGCCAGAGAACACCAAGATAGGCAAATTCGCCACTGGCGCCCTGTGCTCTTCACAGATGAAAGCAGGTTCACACTGAGCACATGTGACAGACGTGACAGAGTCTGGAGATGCCGTGGAGAACGTTCTGCTGTCTGCAACATCCTCCAGCATGACTGGTTTGGCGGTGGGTCAGTCATGGTGTGGGTTGGCATTTCTTTGGGGGGCCGCACAGCCCTCCATGTGCTCGCCAGAGGTAGCCTGACTGCCATTAGGTACCGAGATGAGATCCTCAGACCCCTTGTGAGACCATATGCTGGTGCGGTTGGCCCTGGGTTCCTCCTAATGCAAGACAATGCTAGACCTCAAGTGGCTGGAGTGTGTCAGCAGTTCCTGCAAGAGGAAGGCATTGATGCTATGGACTGGCCTGCCCGTTCCCCAGACCTGAATCCAATTGAGCATATCTGGGACATCATGTCTCGCTCCATCCACCAACGCCACGTTGCACCACAGACTGTCCAGGAGTTGGCAGATGCTTTAGTCCAGGTGTGGGAGGAGATCCCTCAGGAGACCATCCGCCACCTCATCAGAAGCATGCCCAGGCATTGTAGGGAGGTCATACAGGCATGTGGAGGCCACACACACTACTGAGCCTCATTTTGATTGTTTTAAGGACATTACATCAAAGTTGGATCAGCCTGTAGTGTGGTTTTCCACTTTAATTTTGAGTGTGACTCCAAATCCAGACCTCCATGGGTTGATAAATTTGATTTCGATTGATCATTTTTGTGTGATTTTGTTGTCAGCACATTCAACTATGTAAAGAAAAAACTATTTAATACGAATATTTCATTCATTCAGATCTAGGATGTGTTATTTTAGTGTTCCCTTTATTTTTTTGAGCAGTGTATATCATCATAAACAAAAAGGCACAGGGTGCAAAATATAAAGTACTCAGGAAATAGTAGGAGAGATTCCTCTCAGGAAAACAAGTGACATTTACAATGACCGACAATGACAAATGGGAGTATATATACAGTGATTGACTGGGGATTGGAACCAGGTGTGTGTAATGATGATGAGACAAGTCCAGGGTTGATGAGTGAAGGGCGTTTGCCAGCAGTAGGTTCAGCAGCAGCTAGAAGTTTGGCGATGCCGAACGCTTGAGCTGGACAGGAGGGGGAGCCAAAGCAAAGGCTGGTGTGACAGCAATAATGGTAATAATGGCAGTAATGGTACCAATAATGGTACCAAATCACCTGTCTGGATTCTTAAATTCAACATGTTTTGTCCAATATCTCAAGATAGGATGGTCATATTGTTATGACGTTTTCAGGGCTGATGTAGAACACATAGATGATTCAAATAAAATAAAAAATATTAAATTAAAATGCTACATTATGCAAATCAAAATTAAGCACTTCATATGCAAATTAGGCAGTAAGGAATACATATTTCAGTAATATAAGCCCAATAATTTAGGATAGAGTGGTCATATTAACACATTTTCATGCTTTATGCAAAACTGAGAGTTTTAAACAATGAAAGAAATTAGAATACAACTTTTTATACAACTTTATGCAAATTATATACTTAATACACCGCCGCCAACACACACAGCCTAACACAGACACACTTCTCAGCATCCCCACACACTCACACAGCACCCCCACCACATCACACATAGCTTAACACTGACCCACACTTCTCGCTAAGTCGGAACTGTAACACAGAACGCTACTAGTCTAATAACATTGCTTACTTATAAGGTAGACCTACATCTGAGTTGGGTTATATTGTAATGTTGTTTTTGGTGTTGATGAGTTACTCTGGTGATGGGAGGATAAACTGCAGCAAATCATTTTCGCCTAGGCACAGAAGAGACATATAGGGCACATTTTCAATTCAGTTGTATTTGGCTATGTTTTTATCGATTGTAGGGCTGTAGCCACTGTATTCTGGTAGTTTTTACTTGAAAGAATAAAACAATCACTCAAGAAACTCGCGCTGGCAAAATACAGCTAATGCTGCGCAGCTCTGCTTCTCGCCCGGTTCGTTGCCTCTGCAAACTGCTTCAGACAGTAGCTGTGTTCAAATGCCCATACTAACATACTGTATATTACATGAGTATATACTGCTTACTATTAGTTCATTTTAGTATCCTGTAAATGAACGGTATACTTTCAGTTGAGCGTACTAACATTTTGCCTGTCTACCGGAAATTGATGCTGTTGCTATGCAATCTCTTGCTAGCATAACAAATTATTAGCTAGACATCTTACGAAAATCTTACTAAATTCAGATGGATGCTCTGGCTGAGGAGTAGGGTTGATCCCTTAGCTATGTGATAACTACTTCTGAGGGTTTAGAGCTTGAGGTAGTCACCTCATACAAGTACTTGGGAGTATGGCTAGACAGTACACTGTTCTCTCAGCACATATCAAAGCTGCAGGCTAAGGTTAAATCTAGCCTTGGTTTCCTTTATCGTAATCGCTCCTCTTTCCCCCCAGCTGCCAAACTAACCCTGATTCAGGTGGCCATCTGTGGCGGAAGAATCAGAATTAGTTGTGTAACATAGATAATTAAGATCTCTCATCTGCATAATATGCTTATGTGATATACTTGTTATTAGAATGTATCCCTTTGGACTCTGGTGTTGGCAGTTGCACTTCTTCCCTCAGCTGGGGGTCAGTCACCTGGGGCCCAGAGAGGGAGAGGTCAGGCTTGTTTTTCACATGTCCCTGGTGCTATGCAGAATATCAGAAAGGGAAGGGGACAGGAGGGAACATTGTCTTCATATGTGAATGTGTCTTTACCTATTCTTAAACCATGTGAAGGGATGGTGTGATTAATGGGGAACCAATTCCTTGTCTCCACAATGTCTGTGCGTCAGTCACTCCCTCCTTTGGCATTGGGGGATGTGTGTGGTAGTGTCTGGAACCATTGTATGTCCATCATGCTATTTCCAAGATGGCATAGCAGTTCAGACGTCTTTTGTTCTCGTCTTGTCGTGTCCTGTATATATATATATATATATATTTACAACTTTTTTCACATACATTTTTTTTTCTTTTTCCATCAACTCATCTTCGAAACACTCTTCTGCAACCCGCCTCACCAATTTATATTTATAAAAAAGTATTATTTACCTCAAATCTGTAATCCTCCAAGAAGCTAGCCAGAAACTCCAAGAAGCTAGCCAGAAACTAGCCAGAAGCTAGCCAGGAGCTAGCCAGAAGCTAGCCCAGAAGCTAATCCAGAAGCTAGCCCAGAAGCTAATCCAGAAGCTAGTTCAGAATCTAGTTCAGAAGCTAGTTAGCTTCTTTACTGGCAAATCGTTAGTATTCAGCTAACCACGGTTTGTGGTCATCAGCTATCCTTTAGCTCGAAAATCTATCGCCAGTTTTGTACAGCGCAGCTCGGAACGGAACATACCGGACCAATTTTTCTCTCCATGTCCCTGGATTTCAACCGCTAACTCTGGACATTCATACCTGGATCTCACAGCTAGCTAGCTGCTATCCGTGTGACTATCGGCTTTCGTCGATTCCGGAGCAAACATCAATTATTCCGGAGCTAGCCAGCTCCGTCAATCACTCCTGAGTTCCATCAATCACTCCTGGGCTGCAGTCACCTATCCGGACCCGTTTTACTGCCTACGCGGAGCCCCACCGGGCCTTCACAACTGGACTAGCCGACGTTATCTACCCGAAGGAGTTATCTGGCTGGCTCCTCCGTCGCAACGTTACCTGAACGCCCATCTGCAGCCTGCTAACCGTTAGCTGTCTTATCGGCTGCTATCTGAATAGACAATCGGACAAATTATTTATTTATTTTATTATTATTATTATTATTATGTTTTCTTCTTGGGCCTCTATAACTATATCTATTGTTTTTATTTTTGTTGTTGTTGTGTGATTTGGATTAATCCCCTCTACCACACGGAACCCCACTAATCTACTGACGGAACGCAAGAGGTGGCTAATAACAGACCTCCATCCTATGCTAGCTTGCTACCGATGGCTGGGCTAGCTGTCTAAATCGCCGTGACCCCCAACCAACCTCTCCACTCACCGGACCCTTTTGATCACTCGACTAAGCATGCCTCTCCTTAATGTCAATATGTCTTGTCCATTTCTGTTCTGGTTAGTGTTTATTGGCTTATTTCACTGTAGAGCCTCTAGTCCTGCTCACTATACCTTATCCAACCTATTAGTTCCACCACCCACACATGCAATGACATCTCCTGGTTTCAACGATGTTTCTAGAGACAATATCTCTCTCTTCATCACTCAATACCTAGGTTTACCTCCACTGTATTCACATCCTACCATACATTTGTCTGTACATTATACCTTGATGCTATTTTATCGCCCCCAGAAACCTCCTTTTACTCTATGTTCCAGACGTTCTAGACGACCAATTCTCATAGCTTTTAGCCGTACCCTTATTCTACTCCTCCTATGTTCCTCTGGCGATGTAGAGGTGAATCCAGGCCCTGCAGTGCCTAGCTCCACTCCTATTCCCCAGGCGCTCTCTTTTGACGACTTCTGTAACCGTAATAGCCTTGGTTTCATGCATGTTAACATTAGAAGCCTCCTCCCTAAGTTTGTTCTATTCACTGCTTTAGCACACTCTTCCAACCCGGATGTTCTAGCTGTGTCTGAATCCTGGCTTAGGAAGACCACCAAAAATTCTGAAATTTTAATTCCAAACTACAAACTACAACATTTTCAGACAAGATAGAACTGCCAAAGGGGGCGGTGTTGCAATCTACTGCAAAGATAGCCTGCAGAGTTCTGTCCTACTATCCAGGTCTGTACCCAAACAATTTGAACTTCTACTTTTAAAAATCCACCTCTCTAAAAACAAGTCTCTCACCGTTGCCGCCTGCTATAGACCACCCTCTGCCCCCAGCTGTGCTCTGGACACCATATGTGAACTGATTGCCCCCCATCTATCTTCAGAGCTCGTGCTGCTAGGCGACCTAAACTGGAACATGCTTAACACCCCAGCCATCCTACAATCTAAACTTGATGCCTTCAATCTCACACAAATTATCAATGAACCTACCAGGTACCTCCCCAAAGCCTTAAACACAGGCACCCTCATAGATATCATCCTAACCAACTTGCCCTCTAAATACACCTCTGCTGTCTTCAACCAAGATCTCAGCGATCACTGCCTCATTGCCTGCATCCGTAATGGGTCAGCGGTCAAACGACCTCCACTCATCACTGTAAAACGCTCCCTGAAACACTTCAGCGAGCAGGCCTTTCTAATCGACCTGGCCGGGGTATCCTGGAAGGATATTGATCTCATCCCGTCAGTAGAGGATGCCTGGATATTCTTTAAAAATGCCTTCCTAACCATCTTAAATAAACATGCCCCATTCAAGAAATTTAGAACCAGGAACAGATATAGCCCTTGGTTCTCCCCAGACCTGACTGCCCTTAACCAACACAAAAACATCCTATGGCGTTCTGCATTAGCATCGGACAGCCCCTGTGATATGCAGCTGTTCAGGGAAGCTAGAAACCATTATACACAGGCAGTTAGAAAAGCCAAGGCTAGCTTTTTCAAGCAGAAATTTGCTTCCTGCAACACTAACTCAAAAAAGTTCTGGGACACTGTAAAGTCCATGGAGAATAAGAACACCTCCTCCCAGCTGCCCACTGCACTGAAGATAGGAAACACTGTCACCACTGATAAATCCACCATAATTGAGAATTTCAATAAGCATTTTTCTACGGCTGGCCATGCTTTCCACCTGGCTACTCCTACCCCGGTCAACAGCACTGCACCCCCAACAGCAACTCGCCCAAGCCTTCCCCATTTCTCCTTCTCCCAAATCCGTTCAGCTGATGTTCTGAAAGAGCTGCAAAATCTGGACCCCTACAAATCAGCCGGGCTAGACAATCTGGACCCTTTCTTTCTAAAATTATCTGCCAAAATTGTTGCCACCCCTATTACTAGCCTGTTCAACCTCTCTTTCGTGTCGTCTGAGATTCCCAAAGATTGGAAAGCAGCTGCGGTCATCCCCCTCTTCAAAGAGGGGGACACTCTTGACCCAAACTGCTACAGACCTATATCTATCCTACCATGCCTTTCTAAGGTCTTCGAAAGCCAAGGCAACAAACAGATTACCGACCATTTCGAATCTCACCATACCTTCTCTGGTATGCAATCTGGTTTCAGAGCTGGTCATGGGTGCACCTCAGCCACGCTCAAGGTCCTAAACGATATCTTAACCTCCATCGATAAGAAACATTACTGTGCAGCTGTATTCATTGATCTGGCCGAGGCTTTAGACTCTGTCAATCACCACATCCTCATCGGCAGACTCGACAGCCTTGGTTTCTCAAATGATTGCCTCGCCTGGTTCACCAACTACTTCTCTGATAGAGTTCAGTGTGTCAAATCAGAGGGTCTGCTGTCCGGACCTCTGGCAGTCTCTATGGGGGTGCCACAGGGTTCAATTCTTGGACCGACTCGCTTCTCTGTATACATCAATGAGGTTGCTCTTGCTGCTGGTGAGTCTCTGATCCACCTCTACGCAGACGACACCATTCTGTATACTTCTGGCCCTTCTTTGGACACTGTGTTAACAACCCTCCAGGCAAGCTTCAATGCCATACAACTCTCCTTCCGTGGCCTCCAACTGCTTTTAAATACAAGTAAAACTAAATGCATGCTCTTCAACCGATCGCTACCTGCACCTACCCACCTGTCCAACATCACTACTCTGGACGGCTCTGACTTAGAATATGTGGATAACTACAAATACTTAGGTGTCTGGTTAGACTGTAAACTCTCCTTCCAGACCCATATCAAACATCTCCAATCCAAAGTTAAATCTAGAATTGGCTTCCTATTTCGCAACAAAGCATCCTTCACTCATGCTGCCAAACATACCCTTATAAAACTGACCATCCTACCAATCCTCGACTTTGGCGATGTCATTTACAAAATAGCCTCCAATACCCTACTCAACAAATTGGATGCAGTCTATCACAGTGCAATCCGTTTTGTCACCAAAGCCCCATATACTACCCACCATTGCGACCTGTACGCTCTCGTTGGTTGGCCCTCGCTTCATACTCGTCGCCAAACCCACTGGCTCCATGTCATCTACAAGACCCTGCTAGGTAAAGTCCCCCCTTATCTCAGCTCGCTGGTCACCATAGCATCTCCCACCTGTAGCACACGCTCCAGCAGGTATATCTCTCTAGTCACCCCCAAAACCAATTCTTTCTTTGGCCGCCTCTCCTTCCAGTTCTCTGCTGCCAATGACTGGAACAAACTACAAAAATCTCTGAAACTTGAAACACTTATCTCCCTCACAAGCTTTAAGCACCAACTGTCAGAGCAGCTCACAGATTACTGCACCTGTACATAGCCCACCTATAATTTAGCCCAAACAACTACCTCTTTCCCTACTGTATTTAATTTATTTATTTATTTTGCTCCTTTGCACCCCATTATTTTTATTTCTACTTTGCACATTCTTCCATTGCAAATCTACCATTCCAGTATTTTACTTGCTATATTGTATTTACTTTGCCACCATGGCCTTTTTTTGCCTTTACCTCCCTTCTCACCTCATTTGCTCACATCGTATATTGACTTGTTTATACTGTATTATTGACTGTATGTTTGTTTTACTCCATGTGTAACTCTGTGTCGTTGTATCTGTCGAACTGCTTTGCTTTATCTTGGCCAGGTCGCAATTGTGAATGAGAACTTGTTCTCAACTTGCCTACCTGGTTAAATAAAGGTGAAATAAAATAAAATAAAATAAAAATCTCTGATGTTGCACTTATCCTGGGTTAGTGTATGACCTAGAGGCTCACTCCCCTCAGTGAGCTTGTCCAGGAGTGGGGTCAAGAAGGGATTTTACTTGAGATGGGAGTATCTGGAGTTGACAATTGATTTATGCCATTTGATGAGTTGGTGTTTTTGTGCTATGAAGTGCCAGGAACGAGATTGAAACCTCGTCTTAGGGACCAAACTGAACGATAATTTATAGTGAATGCTATCTGGCTATGGGATACTCCTTTCTCATTTAAAAAGTCTCACCTGTGACCTGTTCAAAACATCTGGTTTGTTATGTCGACTAGGGGGTGGATCTTGGCTATAAAAGACTGATTAACTGCCTTGTTCAGGGGCAGAACGACAGATGTTTACCTTATCAGCTCAATCTTGCAACCTTTCAGTTAATAGTCTAACGCTCTAACCACTAGGCTACCTGCTGCCTCTGTGACTTATGTTCCATCCCTTCAGTACAGTTGGTAACCATTGCTATAAATGCTAAAAATCCAATCTTACTGAAACATATATCACTTGTGGACCTATCTCTCTGTACTGGTACAGATCTACAACACACCACTCCTCTCAGGAATGCTACACATTCCTTTGTCTCATGCCCTTCTGCACACTTCTCACACCTAGGAACCTCCCTCCTACCCACTACTGCAACATGCCCATAAGCTTGACACCTGTAACAACATAATGGATTCGGTACAAAATCTCGTACAGGATAACTTATATAGCCTAACATCACTTTGTCGGGCAAAGACTCAACATCACCTTTGCCACCCTGTCTGCGTCGCACCAAACAATGAGCATCACAAACAGCAGGAATCTTCCCCTTCAGTTGGTAAACTTGAACATTTACTGCTACCCCAGTAATCACTCCTTTCAATGGCGCCCTTTTCTTGAGAGTGAAACAATTCCCATTTCTTGCCCACATTCGTTTAACGCAGAGCGCCTGCTCCCTCTGACCAGCAGAAACACAAACAATTAACATAAGACCACTTCTGGTTACCCTCACCGATTCCACAGTACCCAACTCTGGTTTCACACACCCTTAAACCACAAATGGATCAGCGAAAAGGCAAGGGTACATTTTTTCCAAAAACTTCACTCCTACTGTCACAGACTCATCTTTATCCTGACCCTCGGGCAAGCCTCGGACTTCACCAGACCTACCACCTCCTAACATGCTAGATTACGGAGACGTAATTTATAGGTCGCCAGGTAAGGGTGGTCTCGAGCGGCTAGATGTTCTTTACCATTCGGCCAGATTAGCTACCAATGCTCCTTATAGGACACATCACTGCACTCTACACTCCTCTGTAAACTGGTCATCTCTGTATACCTGTTGCAAGACCCACTGGTTAATGCTTATTTAGAAAACTCTCTTCGGCCTCACTTCCCCCTATCTGACATACCTACTGCAGCCCTCATCCTCCACATACAACACCCGTTCTGCCAGACACATTCTGTTAAAGGTCCCCAAAGCACACACATCCCTGGGTCACTCCTCTTTTCAATTTGCTGCAGCTAGTGATTGGAATGAGCTGCAAAAAACTCTCAAACTGGACAGTTTTATCTCAATCTCTTCGTTCAAAGACTCAATCATGGACATTCTTACTGACAGTTGTGGCTGCTTCGCGTGATGTATTGTTGTCTCTATCTTCTTGCCCTTTGTGCTGTTGTCTGTGCCCAATAACATTTGTACCATGTTTTGTGCTGCTACCATGTTGTGCTGCTGTCATGCTGTGTTGCTACCATGTTGTTGTCATGTTGTGTTGCTACCATGCTGTTTTGTCATTAGGGTTGGGTTGGTTACTTTCTAAATTTAATCCATTACAGTTACTAGTTATCTCTCCAAAATTGTCATCAGTAACACAACTTTTGGATTAACCAAACTCAGTAACATAATCTGATTCCTTTCAGTAACTTTTTCGATTACTTTCCACTTAAGAGGCATTAGAAGAAAACAAAAATGTATGTTACCAATTGAACATCTATTGCAGGATAAACCAATGTTAAAGTTTACATAGCTGGCCAAATATGGATGTTCTACTACATATAATAACATGATTACATTATATCTTTACATTAATATATATAATTTATAAATCCAAAAATGGATGTAGCAACTACAGATTGCCCCTTTAAGAGTATCAAAAGCCCCACTTTTATACCTTACTATGCAGATGTTTGGACAATTTTCTTTCGAGAACCAGTTACGGTAAAATAATCATTTGTTTCTATGTCATATAGACCCATTATTCCATATAAAACAAATACTGTATGAAGTGAAAAGTTGTGTTTTTCAGCAAAGCCCACAACATTAAAGCCTGTTTGTGAAAAGCCACCAATTTCACAGGAAGTTTAATCACAATATATGGACATTGTAGTAAGAAATGAAGCCCTCCAAACTTATGAATAACCAAATGAGGTATAATATTCCAGAAACTATGAGGATTTCTCAAGTACCTTTTAACCCAGTTTATCTTACGTGGCTTGTTTTTCCATATGAAGTTGTACAATGGCCTATCTAAGGTACAGCAAGTGGATTTGGAATGTCAATAGATAAAAAAAGATAGGATACACAAGATAGCCACTCAGCTTTGGATAAAAGCACCCTCCCTTGAAGACATGTATCCCTCCCTAACCATGAGGATACTTCTTTTGATAGATTCAGTTACAGGATTCAAATTAAGATCATTCACAGCCTTAAGATTTTTGGTGATCTTTACACCGAGGTAGGTTACAGTATCTTTTTCAGAGATGTTACCATCTGCTGGATTGACAGCTCCTTTCAGAACAAACATCTCACATTTGGAAGGATTTCATACTAAACCTGAGATTTTGGAGAACTGCTTCACAATATCCAATGCTAATCTAGCTTGTGACACATTTGTCAAGGTGTCACCCGCCAGTTGGGATATCTTGCTCTCTCTGGCCTGGAATGTAAATGCCTTCAAATTTCAGCAGTTCCCAATATTTCCCATATTCTGCATTAGAGGTTTACATGCATTAGAGGTTTACATTCCAGTAAACAGAAATTTGATTTGTTCTTTTTTTCTATTTTGTCATTTAATTGTATTTATTTATAATATATATATATATATTTTTTACACCTTTTTACCCCCATTTCTGTGGTATCCAATTGGTAGTTACAGTCTTGTCTCATCGCTACAACTCCCAGTTGAGAGCCGTACGAAACACAACCCAACCAAGCCACACTGCTTCTTGACACAATGCCCACTTAACCCGCAAGCCAGCAGCACCAATGTGTCGGAGGAAACACCTTACACCTGGCGAACGTGTCAGCGTGCACTGCGCCCGACCAGCCACAGATGTCGCTAGTGTGTGAAGGGACAAGGACATCCCTGCCGGCAAACCCTCCCTAACCCGGACGACCCTGGCCCAATTGTGCGCCGCCCCACGTGTCTCCCGGTCACAGCCGGCTGCAACAGAGCCTGGACTCAAACCCAGAATCTCTAGTGGCACAGTGATGCAGTTCCTCCCGTCTGTCCTGAGCTGCCGGAGTCTCCCATCTGTCCTGAGCTGCCGGAGTCTCCCGTCTGTCCTGAGCTGCCGGAGTCTCCCGTCTGTCCTGAGCTGCCGGAGTCTCCCGTGTGTCCTGAGCTGCCGGAGTCTCCCGTCTGTCCTGAGCTGCCGGAGTCTCCCGTCTGTCCTGAGCTGCCGGAGTCTCCCGTCTGTCCTGAGCTGCCGGAGTCTCCCGTCTGTCCTGAGCTGCCGGAGTCTCCCGTCTGTCCTGAGCTGCCGGAGCCGCCCGTCTGTCCTGAGCTGCCGGAGCCTCCCGTGTGTCCTGAGCTGCCGGAGCCTCCCGTCTGTCCTGAGCTGCCGGAGTCTCCCATCTGTCCTGAGCTACCGGAGCCTCCCGTGTGTCCTGGGCTGCCGGAGCCTCCCGTCTGTCCTGAGCTGCCGGAGTCTCCCGTCTGTCCTGAGCTACCGGAGCCTCCCGTCTGTCCTGAGCTGCCGGAACCTCCCGTCTGTCCTGAGCTGCCGGAGCCTCCCGTGTGTCCTGAGCTGCCGGAGCCTCCCATCTGTCCTGAGCTGCCGGAGCCGCCCGTCTGTCCTGAGCTGCCGGAGCCTCCCGTGTGTCCTGAGCTGCCGGAGCCTCCCGTGTGTCCTGAGCTGCCGGAGCCTCCCGTGTGTCCTGAGCTGCCGGAGCCTCCCGTGTGTCCTGAGCTGCCGGAGCCTCCCGTGTGTCCTGAGCTGCCGGAGCCTCCCGTCTGTCCTGAGCTGCCGGAGCCTCCCGTGTGTCCTGAGCTGCCGGAGCCTCCCGTGTGTCCTGAGCTGCCGGAGCCTCCCGTCTGTCCTGAGCTGCCGGAGCCTCCCGTGTGTCCTGAGCTGCCGGAGCCTCCCGTGTGTCCTGAGCTGCCGGAGCCTCCCGTGTTTCCTGAGCTGCCGGAGCCTCCCGTCTGTCCTGAGCTGCCGGAGCCTCCCGTGTGTCCTGAGCTGCCGGAGCCTCCCGTCTGTCCTGAGCTGCCGGAGCCTCCCGTCTGTCCTGAGCTGCCGGAGCCGCCCGTCTGTCCTGAGCTGCCGGAGCCGCCCGTCTGTGCATGAAAACGAGTCGTCTCTCCTTGAATGACAACAATAACTTTATTGAAGAACCCTACTGTTGACCAATCACTGATGAAGGGGCGTAGAATGCGGCTTGGAACTTCAACTTGCCTCTAGAAAAAATGTTGTGTGCCCGAACAGCCGAAAAATTCCTAGCCGAAGTCCAAAAACGTCACAAAATGTCATCAGAATATATTTACAAACTCTTCTGAGCTGTTCGTCTGGGAAGCATGCGGACGCCTTTAGATGACAATGAAGCGTTTTAGGATGCAAACAAATATATTTGCAGTTTGGATTAGGAGTGTTTTTAGCTCCTTGGAGGCCATCTTGTTGTGAGATTTCTTGTCACTGTGTCTCTAGCCCTATTGGAAAGCCCGGCCCTCGATTCTCCAGTGGCTTGTGTACTGTAGCATGGTTCTCACTTAGTAGTAAAATGTTTGTGTGTGTATTGCAGAGTAGCCTGGTGGAACTTTACAGTGGGGACAGTGACCCAGAGGAGGCAGCAGACCCAGATCAGGGAGTTGGAGGTGATGAGCGGTCAGACAGGCTGACAGACTGGAGGAAGTTGGCCTATCTGCTCTGTCTCAGGCAGTTCCCTAGCGAAGACGCCCTGCTGCGGCACCAACAGCTTCAGACCTGCAGGATGGCAAGCAGCAGGATGACACTTTAATCTCTATGAGTCTGGGTGGAAATATTTTGGGTTATTTTTAGCCCTGCCATCTGCTCAGAGTGTGCAATTGTCCTTTAGCATAAACAAGGTGAGAACATACATTCTGTTGCACTTTCATGCCAAGACTAGTCGTGCCTTTTAAATGTGTGAATTGCATAGTCCCGGAGGGGAATTAACCTTTTTATTCTGTTAATCGTTTTAGAAAAACTTGGAAATTCACAGACAATCCAAACTATTGGAAGCCGAGCTGGAGGAGTTGGAGAGAAAATATATAGAGGTAGGCTCTACTCTTTGAAGAGTTCTACCATTCACAGGGTGACTTTTAGAAAGTTGAGATATTCAAAGACACCTCAGAGTTGTATCATGTTGATATTATTCTGTGATTCTCTGTGTTGCTGAAATACAGAGACAGAGCAGTTGAAAGAAGGGATACGAATCGTGTTCCTGAACCCAAGAATAAGAAATTCTATCAGCCTCCTGTTCCCCCCTATCTCAAAAGCAGGGGGTCTCATATTCCCCTAGCATATGTTATTGTCCAACTATAGCCTTGATCAATTCAAGTTAACAGAACTTACAAATTAATTACATTTGATTAACATAATTTGATTAATTCCCATCTCTTCTCAACCACCTGACACACAGGAACTATGAGCAGCCCACCAAAGACGGTCTGACTAATGACAACATTGGGAACAAGATGCTGCAGGCAATGAGCTGGCAAGAAGGTAAGGGCCAGGGCCGCAACCAGCCGTGCATCACTGTCAGACAAAACTAGAAACTATAGAGGCCTTTTCACCTGCAAAGATGGCTTGAAGTTTCATGTCTCTGGGCTGTTTCCTGGCAGATGGGGTTGGTGTGTGAAGGTGTGTTGAGTTTGTATATGTGTGGCCAATTAGCAGGTGTACCTGAGGGGTGCCTGATCCCAATCTGTCTATTTTAATAGGCATCTTCTTGCCCTCTCCCCACAGGCATCATTACGGACCAAGGGCACACGCCTGGGCATCAAGGGAAGCAACTACGAACTCTACGTATCGGACACCTACAAGGACACCGTGCTCAAGGCCATCTTTGCATGCTTCATAGAGCTTGCATGAACAGGGACTACAGCCGCCCCTTCCTTCCTCACCCCTACACCCTTGTTACCCCATTATCCCCACCACTGTGAAAATTAGAAGAACAAGAGGAGCATGTACATTTGTTATTTAAGTCTTTTGTTTGGTTTACTTTATTTGTTCTTCTTTTCTGTGGCCATGTACAACAGCTACAAATAATTAAGATATCAGGCATTCTATTAACCACAGGCCAAGCTAGTTCTTGTCCATTTCGTGTATTTTTTTCCCATTCCATATATACTGAACAAAAATATAAATGCAAGCAACACGTATTGTTGGTCCCATATTTCATGAGCTGAAATAAATGATCCCAGAAATGTTCACATGCATTTCTCTAAAATGTGATGCACAAATTTCTTTACATCCCTGTTAGTGAGCATTTCTCCTTTGCCAAGATAACCCATCCACCTGTCAAGTGTGGCATATCAGGAAGCTGATTAAACAGCATGATCATTACACAGGTGCACCATTGTGAGGCCCATTTTTTAAAGGTCTCTGTAACCAACAGATGCATATCTGTATTTCCAGTCATGTGAAATCCATAGATTAGGGATATGAACTGTAACTCAGTAAAATCTTTGGAATTGTTGCATGCTGTGCTTATATTTTTGTTCAGTATAAAATGCTGTCATTAGCATTCTGTACAGTTTGTATAGTTAATCCATTTGTACAGAATCCAGATGTGGCTGTTCTGAGCTTCTCTCTAGTTGTTTATCTGAAACAGATCAGAATTAAACCTGACGTGTACTCGCGTGCTTCCATCTAGAACTGCACTTTTTGTTTTCTGGTCTTTAAATGTTAGAGCACGTTTTTCATTACAAGGATAGGGATCAATCCTATGCCTTTCACAGAATCAAATCAGATGCATGAAGAGATGCTGCAAGTTACAGTATGCCGATGAGCACTATAGTCAATCCTTTGCATTATGTCCCGAGAGCTTTAAATTGTTCCTTCAGTGTAGCGACTAAATAGGCACTATGATTTAATAAATCACTTTGAGTTCTTAGGAGGAGTACTGTGATGTGAGCTGCCCCTCCACAGAGCCTGTCTGACTCACTGGATATTACTGAGCTCTTCCTCCTGGGACAGTGTGCTGGATACCTGACCACAACGTTACTCCTCACTACTGCTGACCTCTCACCTCACCTGGCTTTTGAGTGTACCCACCAGAACAGATGTGATTCCTCCATTGGGGTTTGACAAATTGTGCTTAATGGAAATGTTTTGACTAATTGAAAACTCTTGTTCTCTATTAGTGGTTGATATTACTGTAACCTGTTGTTTGTGGCGTTGGACTACTAGACATAGAGGTTCCCTTGAATGTATACAGGTGTGGAATGCACATGAACAGCAACATTGCTGCTTAAGCATACAATCAAACCCTATTTCCAGCAGGCTCCTGATGCCGGAGACAATGATGTTTTATACATATATGTGATATCACCTGGCTTCCTCTTGATAGACTATGAGTATTATATCCAAAATCAATTCATCAAAGTCAAAAGCATGTGTGTGTCTGTGTTTTCCACCAGGTTAATATTGGATTTAACAGTCACAGTGTAACACAGATCAGTGTAATAACGCATTAGATGATGCAGGAATAGCCAAGGTGGCAGGAATGTCTCAACTTGGGCCAAGTCATGAGCACTGAGTAGTGACAGCTAACATAGTTAAGACTAGACCTGGTGTGTGATTGGCGCCAGAGAAGAAGGCAGACGTTTTACGTGTCCCCAACCGATTGTGTTTTTTTGTTTGTTTATTTGCATCGTTTGTAACTTATTTTGTTACTTATTTTGTACATAATATTGCCGCTACCGTCTCTTTTGACTGAAAAAAACTTCTGGACATCAGGATTGGGATTGCGATTTTTTTCCTTTCACAACTCTGACGAGCCGACGCGAACGATATACTGCGTTCTCTGGAACAGGCCCAGATCGCCATGATTTGCATGACAGGGAGATGGAGAAAAAGGGGACAGAGGGCGGGCTGCCTTCTGAGAATTCGTAGGCGATCGAATAAACTTCCAATTCCTTCCATTCTGCTAGCAAACGTGCAATCTTTGGAGAATAAAATTTATGACCTATGCGGAAGATTAAACTACCAATAATGGGACATTCAAAACTGTAATATTTTATGCTTCACAGAGTCATGGCTGAACGATGACACTATCAACACACAGCTGGCTGGTTATACGCTGTACCATAGAATAGCAGCGTTTGGTAAGACAAGGGGCAGCGGGCTATGTATTTTTTACATGTTTTAATTTGATTTGTTTTGAATTTTACCCCTTTTTCTCCCCAATTTCGTGGTATCCAATTGTTGTAGTAGCTACTATCTTGTCTCATCGCTACAACTCCCGTACGGGCTCGGGAGAGACGAAGGTTGAAAGTCATGCATCCTCCGATACACAACCCAACCCAGAAGCAGCTCACACACTGCTTCTTAACACAGCGTGCATCCAACCCGGAAGCCTGCCGCACCAATGCGCCGGAGGAAACACCGTGCACCTGGCCACCTTGGTTAGCGCACACTGCGCCCAGCCCGCCACAGGAGTCGCTGGTGCGCGATGAGACACCCCTACCGACCAAGCCCTGTGCGTCGCCCCACGGACCTCCCGGTCGCGGCCGGTTACGACAGAGCCTGGGCGCGAACCCAGGGACTCTGATGGCACAGCTGGCGCTGCAGTACCGCGCCCTTAACCACTGCGCCACCCGGGAGGCCCTGGGGCTATGTATTTTTGTAAATAACAGCTCAATCTATTACTCGCCTGAGGTAGAGTATCTCATGATAAGCTGTAGACCACACTATCTACCTAGAGAGTTTTCATCTGTATTCTTTGTAGGTGTTTACATACCACCACAGTCAGAGGTTGGCACTATGATAGCATTGAATGAGATATATTCCGCCATAAGAAAACAAGAAAACACTCACCCAGAGGCGGCGCTCCTAGTAGCCGGGGACTTTAAGAAAAACTTAAATCCATTTGAACAAATTTCTATCAGCATGCTAAATGTGCAACCAGAGACCACCTTCACTCCACACACAGAGATGCACACAAAGATATCCCTCGCCCTGCATTTGGCAAATCTGACCATAATTCCATCCTCCTGATTCCTGCTTACAAGCAAAAATTAAAGCAGGAAGCACCAGTGACTAGATCAATAAAAAAGTGGTCAGATGAAGCAGATGCTAAGCTACAGGACTGTTTTGCTAGCATAGACTGGAATATGTTCCGGGACTCCTCTGATCGCATTGAGGAGTACACTACATCAGTCATTGGCTTCATCAATAAGTGCATCGATGATGTCGTCCCCACAGTGACCGTACGTACATACCCCAACCAGAAGCCATGGATTAAAGGCAACATCCGCACTGAGCTAAAAGCTAGAGCTTCCGCTTTCAAGGAGCGGAAACAGGCAAAGCATCAATACAGGACTAAGATCGAATCATACTACACTGGCTCTGATGCTCTTTGGATGTGGCAGGGCTTGCAAATCATTACAGACTACAAAAGGAAGCATAGCCGAGAGCTGCCCGAGAGCTGCCCATGCATGAGAGCACCAGCTGTTCTGGAAGACTGTGTGATCATGCTCTCCACAGCCGATGTGAGTAAGACCCTTAAACAGGTCAACATTCACAAGGCCGCAGGGCCAGACAGATTACCAGGACGTGTACTGTGAGCATGCGCTGACGAACTGGCAAGTGTATTCACTAACATTTTCAACCTCTCCCTGCCTGAGTCTGTAATACTAACATGTTTCAAGCAGACCACCATAGTGCCTGTGCCCAAAGAAGCAAAGGTAACCTGCCTAAATGACTACCGATCCGTAGCACTCACGTCTGTAGCATTGAAGTGCTTTGAAAGGCTGGTCATGGCTCACATCAACAACATTATCCCAGAAACCCTAGACCCACTCCAATTTGCATACCACCCCAACAGATTCACAGATGATGCAATCTCTATTGCACTCCACACTGCCCTTTCCCACCTGGACAAAAGGAACACCTATGTGAGAATGCTATTCATTGAGTACAGCTCAGCGTTCAACACCATAATGCCCTCAAAGCTCATCAATAAGCTAAGGACCCTTGGACTAAACACCTCCCTCTGCAGCTGGATCCTGGACTTTCTGACGGGCCGCCCCCAGATGGTAAGGGTAGGTAACAACACATCCGCCA
The DNA here is from genome assembly GCF_002021735.2 of Oncorhynchus kisutch. Taxonomy (NCBI): domain Eukaryota; kingdom Metazoa; phylum Chordata; class Actinopteri; order Salmoniformes; family Salmonidae; genus Oncorhynchus; species Oncorhynchus kisutch. The sequence goes on along the minus strand of NC_034178.2, from coordinate 48,222,136 downwards.
CGCTGATCCTCAACACGGGGGCCCCTCAGGGGTGCGTGCTCAGTCCCCTCTTGTACTCCCTGTTCGGTCATGACTGCACGGCAGAGTGTGGCCGTGTGGTGCCAGGACAACAACCTCTCCCTCAACGTGATCAAGACAACAGAGATAATTGTGGACTGCAGGATAAAGAGTACCGAGCACGCCCCCATTCTCATCAATGGAGCTGCAGTGGAGCAGATCACTAACAAACTAACATGGTCCAAGTACACCAAGACAGTCATGAAGAGGGCACGACAAAACATATTCCTCCTCAGGAGACTGAAAAGATTTGGCATGGGTCCTCAGATCGTCAAAAGGTTCTAGAGCTGCACCAGAGCATCCTGACTGGTTGCATCACTGCCTGGTATGGTAACTGCTCGGCCTCCAACCGCAAGGCACTACAGAGGGTAATGCGAACGGCCCAGTACATCACTGGGGTCAAGCTTCCTGCCATCCAGAACCTCTATACCTGGCGGTGTCAGAGAAGGCCCTAAAAATTGTCAAAGAGTCCAGCCACCCTAGTCATAGACTGTTCCCTCTGCTACCGCACGGCAAGTCGTACCGGAGCGCCAAGTCTAGGTCCAAGAGGCTTCTAAACAGCTTCTACCCCCAAGCCGTAAGACTCCTGAACACCTGATCAAATGGCTACCCAAACTCTTTGCATTGCCCCCCCCCCCTTTACACCGCTGCTACCCTCTGTTGTTATCATCTACGCATAGTCATTTTAATAACTCTACCTACATGTACATATTACTTCAACTGGCCGGTGCCCCCGCACATTGACTCTGTACCGGTACCCCCCTGTATATAGTCTCACTATTGTTATTTTACTGCTGCTTTTTAATTTCTTGTTACTTTATTATTCTTATCCGTACTTTTTTAAACTGCATTGTTGGTTAGGGGCTAGTAAGTAAACATTTCACTGTACTGTCTATACCTGTTGTATTCAGCGCATGTGACTAATAAAATTAGATTTGATTTGATTCGTATCTGTTTTGCATCAAACCACTCCTTGGCTTGTTTGAGTTAATAATTTAAGGGACCTTTGATTCTCTTTCTGCATAGGTAGTCCTGTTATGACTTTGATCCATATGGTTTTGAGCTGGACACGATGCTGGAAGGAGGAGATCAAGGAGGAGCTTCCCTGACCATACTCTGCCTTTCGCTCTCTAGACCTGATGTCACGCCCTGACCTTAGAGAGATGTTTTATTTCTCTATTTGGTTAGGTCAGGGTGTGATTTGGGTGGGCATTCTATGTTTGCTATATCTTTGTTTTTGGCCGAGTGTGGTTCCCAATCAGAGGCAGCTGTCTATCGTTGTCTCTGATTGGGAACCATACTTAGGCAGCCTTTTTCCCACCTATGCTGTGGGTAATTATTTATTTTCTTTGTGTGTTTTTGTGCGCCACGGTTGCGTCACGTTCGGTTTCTGTTTACCTGTTTTTTTTGGTGAAAGTTTCACTTTATTAAAAGATGTGGAATTACATGCACGCTGCGCCTTGGCTCATCTATGACAGGGAGTTTGAAGACAGTGAACGTAACACCTGAGTTCCTGCTGCAGCCACAGGTTTCTATGGACAGACAGACAGATGTCAGTCATACTGATCTACTCAGTCTAATTTTCACTGACAGCACCACCACATAATGCTCCTCTGTGAGTAGGCTTAGGGTCTTCGAGCTTGTCCAAGGGCAACAGGTGTAGTCTTTGTGTTTCAGATTAGACTACTTACACTCTACCCCCTTAGGTCTGGCTCCTGTATAGGGTGTTGCTTTACACCCTGATTTGGTGTATGTACTCTGGCCTGCCGTTTTCCAATCCCAAGTGGCTCATCTTCTTCAGCCACCTAACCTACTGCCTGATGGTGGTCTACCACCTGGTGGTTTCCTGTAACCTGTCCTGTGCCACGCTCTTGGTCAGGTGCCACTTCAGGTACCATAGAAAGACTTGTCCTGGAGGTAAATACCTTTCCTGGAGGTAATATGGCTGCCAACGCTGCATTTGAATTTACTGGTCGAAACAATGAACTGACTGATGTTTGCTCTTCATTCTTAGGGGACCAAACTAGAGAATGTGGAAATGGAGCAGAGCCCTTGGGTCCTTTCCCCCTCCCCGTTCTCCTCTCCATCTCCCTGAGACTGCAGTGGTTCTTCCACAGCCTGATGTGTGCCTTCTGCCTCACTGTGTCCTTCCTCTACTGGAGTCTCGACTCCCCCATGGAGCACCACCCTCTGTCCCCCTTCAACCTCAACATGCACATCGGCAACTCTGCCCAGGCCCTTCTGGACCTCCTCTTATCAGCTGCGCCCGTCCACTTGGCCCGCTATCTCAACCAGCTCTTCATTAGCTGCCTCTACATCCTGTTTGCTGTGGCCTGCTGGCTGACTTACATCTATCTGCAAGGTTCTGGACTTTTCAGGGTATCCCATAGTGGCCTCTCTGTGTGTGCTGGGCTTTGCACTGGTTTGCCTGCCCCTCTGTCACTTCCTAGTATGTAATGTGCAGCTGGCAGGCAGGGTGAGGGGAGGTAGGCTGGGTCTGTGCAGGGAGGCCTGGTGATGGAGGGTGGGGGAGGGTGTGGGCAGGTGGCGGTCTCCCTCATGGACCCATCCTCCTCAGTGTTCAGTCCCAGGAGGAGGGGAGAGGTCCTGGGCGATGAGGCCACTCAGTACCTTGCTCTCATCCACCACCAGTACTCATAGTCTGAACTTACATAGAGCTTGATGCCATGTTTTACATGTTCTGCATAATGTCATCCATATGTGTCGTCCGGTCCCTGTCAGACCAAATAATACAATGCTTAATTGATATTATCTTCACTTTGTAGTGTGTGGTGTTATAATTGCCTGATCCAAGAGGTAACAAACATCACACTTGCCAAATGTTCATCTTCGTATCAGCAGGGGGCAGTAACAGTATTAGTTGCTTTCATCACTGTGTTCAGCCTTAGTCAGTGGTCAGTATGGTCATTTCACATAGTAGGATCAATTCATTAGCCAGCTTACATGATTAACATTGAGATTTTAGGGTACGCTAAAGTTAGGCATGGCAGTAATAACATGGCTGTTTTGGGGTTGTTTTTCTGAATATTGTTCAAGTTTGTTCAATTGTATATTTTATTCAAGTTTAAAACTATGGATGGACCCTATTTGCAGAATAAATACACAGACCACTGTTGTCCTAGACATCCTTACACAATGCAAATAACACATCCGCATATTATGAGGTCTAAAATACTGATGAGGCTGATGTGAGCAGACTGGTGCTCCAATGACAGCAATGATGAAATGACAAGCAACCTCCTCCCTCCATTCCTTCTCCCTTTGTCACACAAAGTGCTGACACATTACATTATAGCCAAACTGTACCATTCTCATATTAGTCTACTGTCAGTTGGAGGAAAGAGCACTACATCCTCTGTCCCCAGCACCTACTCACTGGGGACCTGGTTGTAGCCCAGTCTCCCTCTGTCCCCTAACACCAACTCACTGGTGACCTGGTTGTAGCCCAGTCTCCCTCTGTCCCCCAACACCAACTCACTGGTGACCTGGTTGTAGCCCAGTCTCCCTCTGTCCCCCAACACCTACTCACCTGTGACCTGGTTGTAGCCCAGTCAGTCTCCCTCTGTCCCCTAACACTAACTCACTGGTGACCTGGTTGTAGCCCAGTCAGTCTCCCTCTGTCCCCCAACACCTACTCACTGGTGACCTGGTTGTAGCCCAGTCTCCCTCTGTCCCCCAACACCTACTCACTGGTGACCTGGTTGTAGCCCAGTCTCCCTCTGTCCCCCAACACCTACTCACCTGTGACCTGGTTGTAGCCCAGTCAGTCTCCCTCTGTCCCCTAACACCAACTCACCTGTGACCTGGTTGTAGCCCAGTCTCCCTTTGTCCCCCAACACCTACTCACGTGTGACCTGGTTTTAGACCAGTCTCCCACTGTCCCCCAACACCTACTCACCTGTGACCTGGTTGTAGCCCAGTCTACCTCTGTCCCCCAACACCAACTCACTTATGACCTGGTTGTAGCCCAGTCAGTCTCCCTCTGTCCCCTAACACCAACTCACCTGTGACCTGGTTGTAGCCCAGTCAGTCTCCCTCTGTCCCCCAACACCAACTCACTGGTGACCTGATTGTAGCCCAGTCTCCCTCTGTCCCCCAACACCTACTCACCTGTGACCTGGTTGTAGCCCAGTCTCCCTCTGTCCTCCAACACCAACTCACAGGTGACCTGGTTGTAGCCCAGTCTCCCTCTGTCCCCCAACACCTACTCACCTGTGACCTGGTTGTAGCTCAGTCAGTCTCCCTATGTCCCCCAACACCTACTCACCTGTGACCTGGTTGTAGCCCAGTCAGTCTCCCTCTGTCCACCAACACCAACTCACTGGTGACCTGGTTGTAGCCCAGTCTCCCTCTGTCCCCAACACCTACTCACCTGTGACCTGGTTGTAGCCCAGTCTCCCTCTGTCCCCCAACACCTACTCACCTGTGACCTGGTTGTAGCCCAGTCTCCCTCTGTCCTCCAACACCTACTCACCTGTGACCTGGTTGTAGCCCAGTCTCCCTCTGTCCCCCAACACCAACTCACTGGTGACCTGGTTGTAGCCCAGTCTCCCTCTGTCCCCCAACACCTACTCACCTGTGACCTGGTTGTAGCCCAGTCTCCCTCTGTCCCCCAACACCTACTTACCTGTGACCTGGTTGTAGCCCAGTCTCCCTCTGTCCCCCAACACCTACTCACCTGTGACCTGGTTGTAGCTCAGTCTCCCTCTGTCCCCCAACACCTACTCACCTGTGACCTGGTTGTAGCCCAGTCTCCCTCTGTCCCCCAACACGTACTCACCTGTGACCTGGTTGTAGCCCAGTCTCCCTTTGTCCCCCAACACCTACTCACGTGTGACCTGGTTTTAGACCAGTCTCCCACTGTCCCCCAACACCTACTCACCTGTGACCTGGTTGTAGCCCAGTCTACCTCTGTCCCCCAACACCAACTCACTTATGACCTGGTTGTAGCCCAGTCAGTCTCCCTCTGTCCCCTAACACCAACTCACCTGTGACCTGGTTGTAGCCCAGTCAGTCTCCCTCTGTCCCCCAACACCAACTCACTGGTGACCTGGTTGTAGCCCAGTCTCCCTCTGTCCCCCAACACCTACTCACCTGTGACCTGGTTGTAGCCCAGTCTCCCTCTGTCCTCCAACACCAACTCACAGGTGACCTGGTTGTAGCCCAGTCTCCCTCTGTCCCCCAACACCTACTCACCTGTGACCTGGTTGTAGCTCAGTCAGTCTCCCTATGTCCCCCAACACCTACTCACCTGTGACCTGGTTGTAGCCCAGTCAGTCTCCCTCTGTCCCCCAACACCAACTCACTGGTGACCTGGTTGTAGCCCAGTCTCCCTCTGTCCCCAACACCTACTCACCTGTGACCTGGTTGTAGCCCAGTCTCCCTCTGTCCCCCAACACCTACTCACCTGTGACCTGGTTGTAGCCCAGTCTCCCTCTGTCCTCCAACACCTACTCACCTGTGACCTGGTTGTAGCCCAGTCTCCCTCTGTCCCCCAACACCAACTCACTGGTGACCTGGTTGTAGCCCAGTCTCCCTCTGTCCCCCAACACCTACTCACCTGTGACCTGGTTGTAGCCCAGTCTCCCTCTGTCCCCCAACACCTACTTACCTGTGACCTGGTTGTAGCCCAGTCTCCCTCTGTCCCCCAACACCTACTCACCTGTGACCTGGTTGTAGCTCAGTCTCCCTCTGTCCCCCAACACCTACTCACCTGTGACCTGGTTGTAGCCCAGTCTCCCTCTGTCCCCCAACACGTACTCACCTGTGACCTGGTTGTAGCCCAGTCTCCCTTTGTCCCCCAACACCTACTCACGTGTGACCTGGTTTTAGACCAGTCTCCCACTGTCCCCCAACACCTACTCACCTGTGACCTGGTTGTAGCCCAGTCTACCTCTGTCCCCCAACACCAACTCACTTATGACCTGGTTGTAGCCCAGTCAGTCTCCCTCTGTCCCCTAACACCAACTCACCTGTGACCTGGTTGTAGCCCAGTCAGTCTCCCTCTGTCCCCCAACACCAACTCACTGGTGACCTGGTTGTAGCCCAGTCTCCCTCTGTCCCCCAACACCTACTCACCTGTGACCTGGTTGTAGCCCAGTCTCCCTCTGTCCTCCAACACCAACTCACAGGTGACCTGGTTGTAGCCCAGTCTCCCTCTGTCCCCCAACACCTACTCACCTGTGACCTGGTTGTAGCTCAGTCAGTCTCCCTCTGTCCCCCAACACCAACTCACCTGTGACCTGGTTGTAGCCCAGTCAGTCTCCCTCTGTCCCCCAACACCAACTCACTGGTGACCTGGTTGTAGCCCAGTCTCCCTCTGTCCCCAACACCTACTCACCTGTGACCTGGTTGTAGCCCAGTCTCCCTCTGTCCCCCAACACCTACTCACCTGTGACCTGGTTGTAGCCCAGTCTCCCTCTGTCCTCCAACACCTACTCACCTGTGACCTGGTTGTAGCCCAGTCTCCCTCTGTCCCCCAACACCAACTCACTGGTGACCTGGTTGTAGCCCAGTCTCCCTCTGTCCCCCAACACCTACTCACCTGTGACCTGGTTGTAGCCCAGTCTCCCTCTGTCCCCCAACACCTACTTACCTGTGACCTGGTTGTAGCCCAGTCTCCCTCTGTCCCCCAACACCTACTCACCTGTGACCTGGTTGTAGCTCAGTCTCCCTCTGTCCCCCAACACCTACTCACCTGTGACCTGGTTGTAGCCCAGTCTCCCTCTGTCCCCCAACACGTACTCACCTGTGACCTGGTTGTAGCCCAGTCTCCCTCTGTCCCCCAACACCTACTCACCTGTGACCTGGTTGTAGCCCAGTCTCCCTCTGTCCCCCAACACCTACTCACCTGTGACCTGGTTGTAGCCCAGTCAGTCTCCCTCCTGGATTGAGTGGATTAGTGTAAATCGGTGGCAGGTCGTGACATCACAGGTTCTTTACTGTAACTCAGCTTTTCAGGGGCAGCACAAATAGTGGTTAATTTGAGTCTGTTTCATTTATTTGTTGAAGAATAGGAAAAAGCTCAGGCAAATCCCTGTGTTTTCATTGAATCACATCAGGTGGAGTGTGACCTGATTGGCCTATGGCCCAAGCCAGCCCCAAGTGACCGAGTGACAGCCAGGCCTCGGCAGATTAACTGACATTAAGGCACTACATTGACCGCCAGCTTTTATCTCCATGTGCAACTCTGTGTTGTTGTATGTTTCAAACTGCTTTGCTTTATCTTGGCCAGGTCGCAGTTGCAAATGAGAACTTGTTCTCAACTACCCTACCTGGTTAAATAAAGGTGAAATAAAATAAAATAAAATGAAAATCTTCTTGTTGATTAATGCCACAGCTACAAAATTAGATGTGTCTATTTCTTCTGTAGAAGGTCAAATGGAACACTTTGACAGTTGTGTCATTCTAGTACAACTGAGTAGGGACTTACTGGAATTCATCATGTCAGTTTACAAGGCGTTTTATATAACACAATAGCCATTGATGCAGTCATGGCTGTAGATTTGAAGTCTGGAGAAAGGGTGTGGTGCTCTCTTTAGTGACATTTTGCCTTGGTATATTTTCTCACATCTCCAGAGCATGATCTGTGATCTCTCCAGACATTAAAGGATTTTGATTATACACATTGAGGTCTATATGGTTATGCCGCCAGACTGGAGAATCAGCAGCATCCACACAACTGTCACCTCCTGTCACGGTCCAGTCACACTCCAGAAGCTCAAGCGCCCGTCATCCCAGCTGTCCCACTGAATCCCATGCTGTGTACCAGGTGAGACGTGACTTGCATCTGGTAGTGGGCCAGGCTATGATTATGAATGGATATATCTCAGTCACACGGTTGTATTTCCATAACAACCACTACAAGAAGGCAGAGGGTTATTGATACAAATGTCCTATTTCCATTTTTCTAAAACCAAATGACTGATTGTGTAGCAGATTTGTACAGTAGTGGAGGATAAGTGAAGGCAGATAGAAAGCACTGGCACTATGTCTCTCAGCAAAGCACTCCTTGACTAAGATACAGTATGTATTTATACAGTTTAGTTCCCAAACACAAACCAATTCGCTTGAATACAACTTGTTATGTTCTGTTAATTACTGATGTCCCCTTTAAGAAGGGAGCAGCCTTGGTCATGCACAGGTTGTTCTATGTTATTCTGGTACTAACTTGTTTCAGTAAATGTGAAGCTCCAGTTCAATTTCTTGTATTCAGAGTCTGCATGAAAATTGAGAGTCTGCATGAAAATCACACCAGTGGTGTGGTTTAAATTAAGGTTTGAATGAAGAATGTAACCTTGTGACACTAAATCAACCATCCAGACTACCCACAACTCCATTCCTACAACATGAGCATGTAAGAAAGCATATTTGACACAGTTCACCCGCAATAGACTGTCCTGTCCTATCACCTAAATAGCCCTTACTAATTGCAGGGACTTTAGTTGATTTGTTGTGATGATGAGAATCTTGACAAACCAGACAGGAGTTATCCCCTGTGTCCTCTGGTGACCCTGCTGTGACCCCTGAGTGTCCTGGTGTGACTCCTCTAGGTTCAATGGCCTTGGTTCCACAGGGACAACATGAGACCCAGCTCAGTGGAGGCTTTTGAGGGGAGGACGACTGATAATAATGTCTGGAACGGAGCAAATGGAATGGCATCAAACACATGGAAACCATGTGTTTGATATATTTGATACCATTCCACCAGGTTCTGCTCCAGCCATTACCACGAGCCAGTACTCACGAATTAAGGTGCCACCAACCACCTGTGGCCCAGCAATGGAAAGGCTCTGGGTTATCTGGCCCTGGTCCCACTGGGACAACATGAGGCCCAGCAATGGAAAGGCTCTGGGTTATCTGGCCCTGGTTCCACTGGGACAACATGAGGCCCAGCAATGGAAAGGCTCTGGGTTATCTGGCCCTGGTTCCACTGGGACAACATGAGGCCCAGCTATGGAGAGGCTCTGGGTTATCTGGCCCTGGTTCCACTGGGACAACATGAGGCCCAGCAATGGAAAGGCTCTGGGTTATCTGGCCCTGGTTCCACTGGGACAACATGAGGCCCAGCTATGGAGAGGCTCTGGGTTATCTGGCCCTGGTTCCACTGGGACAACATGAGGCCCAGCAATGGAAAGGCTCTGGGTTATCTGGCCCTGGTTCCACTGGGACAACATGAGGCCCAGCTATGGAGAGGCTCTGGGTTATCTGGCCCTGGTTCCACTGGGACAACATGAGGCCCAGCAATGGAAAGGCTCTGGGTTATCTGGCCCTGGTTCCACTGGGACAACATGAGGCCCAGCTATGGAGAGGCTCTGGGTTATCCCTCCCTGGTTCCACTGGGACAACATGAGGCCCAGCTATGGAGAGGCTCTGGGTTATCTGGCCCTGGTTCCACTGGGACAACATGAGGCCCAGCTAGGGAAAGGCTCTGGGTTATCTGGTCCTGGTTCCACTGGGACAACATGAGGCCCAGCTATGGAGAGCCTCTGGGTTTTGTGGTACAGACAGGGAGCCACTGCTGGTCAGCTGAACCTTCCTATCCACTACTTAACCAAAAGTATGTGGACACCTGCTTGTCGAACATCTCATTCCAAAATCATGGGCACTAATATGGAGTTTGCTTCTATTACAGCCTCCTCTCTTCTGGGAAGGCTGGTCTTCTGTGAACGCTTTACCATTTCAATATTTTTGATGTAAGGATAGTAAGTAAAATAACACCATGAACAGTATGGCTTTTCTCTGATTGTGGTAAAGTTCACTCTTCAGTGTGTACTGTAGTTCTTGTTTTCCTCAGTGACCTAGAGGTAAATACAACCAAGGCAATTCTCAGAAGAAAAAACACACACTGGTAATACAAGTGCTTCATGCAGCCAGGCAAGCACCTTTTTAATAGTCTGGCCATCTGTACAAACACAAGACATCTGAAGGCAATAACTGGAGAGTAGTGAACATATGATGGCCACATGAATTTATATAGGGATTAGATATTTTATGAGTTTCAGCATTCATATTAGGCAGAGGAATGCTTTTCATTCTTCTTATTCCTCCCAACAAAAAGCCATGACATATTTTTTCACCATCATATCTGAGAGATTACTTTGATGATCTCTAAGACAACTAAGACCACATTTCATTTAGATTTACAGTTGACTCCTGTGAGGTGCTCATTGGATAAGTGCAAAGTACATTAGAAAAAAACAATTGACATGATAGTAGATTACTGCTTCCCACAGTTCATTTTAACATCAGAGCACCATTTCCACTATTGTCTCTGACTGTTTGTCAACAGCAGTTTGGCGTAGTTGGAGACTTCAGCTTGTGTGTCTATCATCTACGGCCGACCCCAGGACTGTATTGTGACCCGTAGTTTCCCAGCAGTGCTGCTCCTGCCCCGTCTGATGTTGTTGGCAGGGATGAGACAAGCATGCAGTCTGCAAAAATTACACTCGTACAGCCCACTGTGCTCCAACCCCTTCATAAGGAGAATGTGAGGAACTCATCAAGAGAAGCTCCAGCATAGTGGGGTCAATAAGCCATACCATAGGGAGGTCAGTGAGTGCTGCGGCCCCTTTGTCTAGGGACAGATCCCTGCATGTACTAGTACAATATACTTCAGAAGACTTCTACTGCATCAACACACACACACACTTCAGATGTGTATACTGAACAGGATATAAGGTTCTTCACACCGTAGTGAAGCCTGATCTAATAGAAATACTGTATTCTAAGGATTTGTGAGATTCTGTTATGTCTTTGAGCCTTGATCTCTGTACAATCATCCCTTTCAATTCCACCCCCACCCTCCTCTCTCTTGGGGCCTCGACCCTCTGTGTCTGGACTAACCTGGAGAGTGTCATGACGTTGGCCTGGGGGAAATACCTCTTCCCCCCTTTTCTCTTCTCTAACCTATTGAGGTTACATTTAAAAAACCCTTGGTTAACATAGAGATTCTGTGAATATCAGTATGTGGAGGGAAATGAACTATATTCTGGTAATCCGAACAATTTAACATATGCAGTGGTACTTAATGAATATGATGTCAGTTCGGTTGTCATCTGAGACATTCTCATCAATGATAAGATGACATAAACTTCACATGGAATTGTTGTTCAATTGAAATGTTTGAATATGAAATTACTTGCGATGGGATGAAATGTGATTTTAGCGTCTAATATGTGAGATTTGGATTTTCATAAGACAGGGCTCTGCTCAATCAGTGGCCCTCCCCTGTGAAGGGACAAAGGCTATAAAAATGTTCAAACACACCCTCCTCTTCCTTCTTATATAAGCTCTTGACTACAACATAACTTTCTGTTCTCATGAGGTAGGATGACGATCCTATGTCAGAATGGTTCAGACAAAAACTACAGAACGAAGCCAACATCAGCATGAGCTTTGGTTGCGAATGGTATGAACCTTGAACTCTTATTCACGACAGAAGCGATACCTCCTAGCCGTTGAGTTAGCGACATCAGCTGCAAACGCAGGTTAGGAAGGAACAGACAGAGTATCCCATCTACCACACAACGAGGTTACTATAACTTATTCAAGTGACCACCAGAGACATTCTTCAAAGGACAGAGGACTCGGTTTGGCAACACGGCCTTCCATCTACCACCAACCTACTGAAGCGCAGCTCAGAGTAAATATTTATTGCATTTTCCTTTTCCAAATGGCCGGTAATTTAGAATGCATAAGATACTGTATTTACGATAGCACAGCTTCTTCCCTTTGTTCCCCCAGTCTCCCGCTCTTTCACTCAAACCGCCCCTTTTCCTTTGTATAACAAGCTGTCATATCTGTTCCTCCCGCTAGGGACGTTTCCTTTGACGTAAAGAATTATCCAGGTATAATTCATTCTTTGTATATGTTATTCTGTGTGATTAGTTAGGTATTTAGTAAATAAATCATTAAACCCAATTTTGTATTGCTGATTCAACTTGTTAGCCAGGATTCTTGCAGATAACCAAGAATTTACAATTTACAGATATTGAGACTGAAGCAAAATGACGATTAATGTTGACTGCTATGGATGTAAAATAATTACTCATCTTTAAGAGCTTATTCGGAAGATAACAGCTCTATAAATATTATTTAGTGGTGACCGACTCTCTAGTTAATTACATTTACATGATTAGCTCAATCAGGGGATATTAATTACGGATAAATTATTTTATAGAATAGCATGTCATAGCAATTAATCCGGGATAGCCAAAAACACGATAAGAGGCACACAACGTCTCACTACCTGGAATTCTTCTTGCAGCAGGAACAATGCTCAGGGGTTATTTGTTTCCAGCAGAGTGTCTGTGAACCACAGCACAGGTTCTCTGACGGCCTGAGTGAGGGGTGGCAGGTGGTCCCTTTGTGTGTTTGTGTGTGTATGAGAGGGGGTGTTCTGTGAACTTGTCTTGTAAAAACCTTCTCTGTCCCTTGAAGTCTTGAGGAAATAACAAACAACATTTCAGTGGAATGACAGATGTCTCCTGTTGATGAACGCTTCAGAGACTGGCTGATTACACCGGCTGGCTGGCTGGTACAGCTGCATTATGTAACAGATACAAATTCTTCATGCTTTCTATTGGTGCCACTCCAATAGATCTGCTGGATGATTCAGTTGTCCATGTTAGATAGTTATTTTCCCCAAAATGTATAATTGACAGAAGTCATATACCCTGAGTGTACACCTGCTCTCTCCATGACATAGACTGACCAGGTAAATCTGGGTGAAAGCTATTATCCCTTATTGATGTCACTTGTTAAATCCACTTCAATCACTGTAGATTAAGGGGAGGAGGCAGGTTAAGGAAGGACCTTTAAGCCTTGAGACAACTGAGACATTGATTGTGATTTAAGTGCCTTTGAACAGAGTATGGTAGTAGCTGGAAGGCGCACCGGTTTGTGTGTGTCAAGAACCGCAACGCTTCTGGGTTTTTTACACTTGACAGTTTCCCGTGTGTATCAAGAATGTGGGAAGCATTGAAGTCAACATGGACCAGCATCCCTGTGGAATGCTTTTTCGACACCTTGTAGAGTCCATGCCCTGACAAATTGAGGCTGTTCTGAGGGGAAAAGGGTGTGCAACTAACTCAATAGTAGGAAGGTGTTCCTAATGTTTTGTACAGTCAGTACATCATACATGTACTTTGCCCCTTAAGGCCACCACACTCCCCCATGCCACCAGAATCAGAGAGATCAATAATTGGTCTCCACGGACCAACAGGGCAACCAACTCTCAATAGTGAGTTATTGGAGGCCTCCCGGGTGGTGCAGTGGTTAAGTGCGCTGTACTGCAGCGCCAGCTGTAGTCAACATGGACCAGCATCCCAGAGACTCTGGGTTCGCGCCCAGGCTCTGTCGCCCCACGGAGGTCCGTGGGGTGACGCACAATTGGCCTAGTGCCGTCTGGGTTAGGGAGGGGTTGGACGGTAGGGATATCCTTGTCTCATCGCACACCAGCGACTCCTCGGGCCGGGTGCAGTGCGCGCTAACCAAGGTTGCCAGGTGCATGGTGTTTCCTCGGACACATTGGTGCAGCTGGCTTCTGGGTTGGATGCGCTGTGTTAAGAAGCAGTGTGGCTTGGTTGGGTTGTGTATCAGAGAATGCATGACTTTCAACCTTTGTCTCTCCCGAGCCCGTACAGGAGTTGTAGCGATGAGACAAGATAGTAGCTACTAAAACAATTGGATACCATGAAATTGGAGAGAAAACGGGGTAAAATTCCACTGCAACAACTGCTGACTTTCCGAAGCATTATACATTCTTCTTTATACTCCATAAACTCAATAAAGAATTAGGGCGTTTGCAGACTCTTATTTCTTAAAAAGTTCCTCTCGTAATTATGAGGCGCCAACTTAACAGGAAGAGGTGCTGATGTGTCACTCTTTAGCCGACATTCCTCACAATATGGTGAGTCTCTCTCATTCATATGGCAACCCTCCCCTGATGGACAAAACCAGGGGGGCCCAAAACATTGACCTTAATTGAGTTTTATCGTAACATAGTGATCTGCGAAGGGATCCTTTTCTTTCTCTTGCCTCTCATTATGTGCATGGATAGGACTGCAGGGATGGCCATGGTGAGGGGAACTGAAGGTAGAGGATTGCTAGACCCCATGTTCATGTCCACCTCTACAGGCCACAGGCTGGACATGCAGACGCAGCCCTAACAGGCTGAGGGCAGTTTTGACGTTGCCATTGCACAATTACAGCCTGTCTCCTCTGAAAGTCTCCTCTTGATGTATTTCTCCATTCAAAAATCCTAGACAATTAACCCACACTGTCATAATTATGAACTCTTCAGTAAAGTGCAAATGAATGTGCAATAGAGCTACTCCAATTAGGTAGACAGGTATATAATACCTTGATTTGCCTGATTGGTTTAAAAAACAAACATTATATCTGGGTTATTTGTTTTGTAAACTTTAGGCGTGGGCCAATCTACTAACTGTGCCAGTTTAGGACATTAGATTATGTTTTGAATAATCTCATCCACCAGCTCTCTCTCTCTCTCCGCTCTCTCTCTGTCTACATGCAGTAGCAATTGAGCCCGGGGAAGAGGTTATGGCTTGAAAGGACATTAATAAATTGGACACAAAATGTTTTACTTCAGGGAGTTTTCAAAATTATGTTTAGCCTATATCAGTGGAGGCTCATCAGAGGAGGAAAGGGTGGACTATTTCATAAAAATGTAAATTGTTAAACATTTAAACAGTTTTTTAGATAAAACTTTCAGAATATTCACTTCACCACTTCCTGTTGAACGCGGAATGAGGGAGAGCTCGGTTTGTTGTTTTGGAAAGTTTTGAAACTCTGTTGAAAAAGTTTGGTTCAAAGCTAGCTACCTTTTGGTTTTGGATCCTGCGACTCGGTTGGCATCATTTGCTGGGACCGCTACTATCTATTCAGTGATCCTGCTGACCAAGAGGAGGAGATGAGATGGCATAGGAGCTAGTCTAGCTGCTAGCTAGCTGTCTATAGAGCTAGCAGGATTTTCTTGAGGGCTTGAACCGCGGATTGTCCCGGGTTTGTGGCTGTCTAGACCCTGCTTTTTGTTGTTGTTGTTGTTGTTGTTTTCTTTCCTGCGACCTACCCTGTCTGGAACAGCGAGGAGTAACAGCGTAACCTACTGCTGTTACCATGACTAAGAGTACCATTGAGAATAAACAAACCTGAATTTGTCCAATAGAAACTCTTGTTTAAAAAATGTTGGACTAATGATTACACCATATATCAGCTAGATGCAGGTATTGATTGTGTAACTGTCTGTCACCTGTGTATCTACACTACCGGTCAAATGTTTTAGAACACCTACTCATTCAAGGGTTTTCCTTTACTTTTACTATTTTCTATATTGAAGAATAATAGTGAAGACATCAAAACTATGAAATAACACATATGGAATCATGTAGTAACCAAAAAAGTGTTCCTTCAAATAGACACCCTTTGCCTTGATGACAGCTTTTCACACTCTTGGCATTCTCTCAACCAACTTCATGAGGTAGTCACCTGGAATGCATTTCAATTAACAGGTGTGCCTTCTTAAAAGTTCATTTGTGGATTTTCTTTCCTTCTTAATGCTTTTGAGCCAATCAGTTGTGTTGTGACAAGGTAGGGATGGTATACAGAAGATAGCCCTATTTGGTAAAAGACCAAGTCCATATTATGGCAAGAACAGCTCAAAGAAGCAAAGAGAAATGACAGTCCATCATTACATTAAGACATGAAGGTCAGTCAATGTTTCATCAAGTGCAGTCGCAAAAACCATCAAGCGCTATGATGAAACTGGCTCTCATGAGGAAAACCACAGGAATGGAAGACCCAGAGTTACCTCTGCTGCAGAGGATAAGTTCATTTGAGTTACCAGTCTCAGAAATTGCAGCCCAAATAAATGCTTCACAGAGTTCAAGTAACAGACACATCTCAACATCAACTGTTCAAAGGAGACTGTGAATGGTCGAATTGCTGCAAAGAAACCACCAATAAGAAGAAGAGACTTTCTTGAGCCAAGAAACACGAGCAATGGACATTAGACCGGTGGAACTTTGTCAGTTGGTCTTTGTGAGACACGCTGTGGGTGAACGGATAATCTTCGCATGTGTATTTCCCACTGTAAAGCATGGAGGAGGAGGTGTGATGGTGTGGAGGTGCTTTGCTGGTGACACAGCGATACGCCATCACATCAGGTTTGGGCTTAGTGGAAAAATCATTTGTTTTTCAACAGGAAAATGACCCAACATACCACCAGGCTGGAGAGTGATGGAGTGATGCATCAGATGACCTGACCTCCACAATCCCTCGACCTCAATCCAATTGAGATGGTTTGGGATGAGTTGGACCGCAGAGGGAAGGAAAAGCAGCCAACAAGTGCCCATCATATGTGGGAACTTCTTCAAGACTGTTGGAAAGCATTCCAGGTGAAGCTGGTTGAGAGAATGACAAGCATGTGCAAAGCTGTCATCAAGGCGAAGGGTGGCTATTTGAAGAACTTGTTTAACACTTTTTTGGTTACGACATGATTCCATATGTGCTATTTGTCTTCACTTTTATTTAACAGTCGTGGCCAAATGTTTTGAAAATTACACAAATATAAATCTTCACAAAGTTTTAGATAGTTTTGTCAGATGTTACTATGGAATACTGAAGTATAATTACAAGCATTTCATAAGTGTCAAAGGCTTTTATTGATAATTACATGAAGTTGATGCAAAGAGTCAAAATATTGTCACAACTTCCGCCGAAGTCTGTTCCTCTCCTTGTTCGGGCGGCTTTCGGCAGTCGACGTCACCGGTCTTCTAGCCATCGCCGATCCAGCTTTCATTTTCCATTTGTTTTGTCTTGTTTTCCCTCACACCTGGTTTACATTTCCCTCATTACTTGTCATGTATTTAACCCTCTGTTCCCCCCCATGTATCTGTGTGAAATTGTTTGTTGTTTGCTTGTGCACATTTTGACTGGTGTGCGATGGGTTTTGTACCCATGTTTTGTTATCAGCCAAGACCTCAGAAAACAATGTAGACTTTCACAAGTCTGGTTCATCCTTGGGAGCAATTTCAAAATGCTTGAAGGTACCACATTAATTTGTACAAACAATAGAATGCAAGTATAAACAACATGGGACCACTCAGCCACCATACCGCTCAGGAAGGAGACGTGTTCTTTCTCCTAGAGATGAACGTACTTTGGTGCGAAAAGTGCAAATCAATCTCAGAACAACAGCAAAGGACCTTGTGAAGATGCTGGAGGAAACAGGTACAAAAGTATCTATATCCACAGTAAAACGAGTCCTATATCGACATAACCTGAAAGGCCGCTTAGCAAGGAAGAAGCCACTGCTCCAAAACTGACATAAAAAAGCCAGACTACAGTTTGCAACTGCACAAGGGGACAAAGGTTGTACTTTTTGGAGAAATGTCCTCTGGTCTGATGAAACAAAAATAGAACTGTTTGGCCATAATGACCATCATTATGATTGGAGGAAAAAGGGGTAGGCTTGCAAGCCGAAGAACACTATCACAACTGTGAGGCACGGAGGGGGGGGGGGCAGCATCATTTTGTGGGGGTGCTTTGCTGCAGAAGGGACTAGGGGCACTTCACAAAATAGATGGCGTCATGGGGAAGGACAATTATGTGGATATATTGAAGCAACATCTCAAGACATCAGTCAGGAAGTTGAAGTTTGGTCTCAAATGGGTCTTCCAAATGGACAATGACCCCAAGCATACATCAAAAGTTGTGTCAAAATGGCTTATGGACAACAAAGTCAAGGTCACTTTTTCCACCACGGGTTTTCACCCACAGGACTGCTGCTGACTGGAGGTTTTTTGTTTGTCAAACCATTCTCGGTAAACCCTAGACACTGTCAGGCATGAAAAGCCCAGGAGGCCGGCCGTTTCTGAGGTACTGGAACTGGCGTGCCTGGCACCAACGATCATATCATGCTCAAAGTCACTTAGGTCACAAATTTTGCCCAGTCTAACATTCAATCGAACAGTAACTGAATGCCTCGATGCCTGTCTACCTGCTAAGTATAGCAAGCCACTTGACTTACTGTCTGTAGGTGTTAACAATTTTCATAAACAGGATGGTGTACCTAATAAACTGGCCGCTGAGTGTATTTCAAGTGTCCAAATGTATACTGTAAATAAACTGCTCTGTAATAAGAGAGAGAACTGTGTCATAGTGTACATCTGCTCTGGTTCTCCAGTGACCTTTGAACTGCACATGGTTCTGCCTGCGCCTCCATGGACCAATAGGTAACAAATCCCCACTGGGCCCCCTAAGAACAGCTGCTGGGCTTCTAGATTCCAGAGGGGAAATGTCCCCTGCACTACTCACTAGGCCTGCAGTGCTCAACTTCAAAGGAGATGGAGTGGCTCATCCATATATAAGACACCACATGAGAGAGAAAAATATCCCAGCTGTAATTCAGATGTAATTCAGACATATAATGAATGTATATCCTCCCTGTGATTATGCATCTATTTGAGCCTCTGTAGAACACTTTCAGCGTGTCACTATCATCATCCTATTCATAAGGCATTGGGGCCCAAAGTGCTGTTTGGAGAGAAACACTGAATCTAAGAAGAATTTAGATATAGCCTCCAGTAGGCCTATGCAGGTAGGGAGCTTCCCAATGTGAACATGAGAAATAGGACACTTCAAGCCCTATGGCATCACTTTGCACTCTCATGAATAGCAGACAGTCAATGACCCAGAAATGGTGTGTGTGTGTGTGTGTGTGTGTGTGTGTGTGTGTGTGTGTGTGTGTGTGTGTGTGTGTGTGTGTGTGTGTGTGTGTGTGTGTGTGTGTGTGTGTGTGTAAACAAAAGAGAGTCTTGAGTCTTGAGGTACACTATGACAGACAAAATGAGAAACATTCACACTGTAGGATTGTTAATGAATTTATTTGCACATTATGGTGGAAAATAAGTATTTGGTCAATAACAAAATTTTATCTCAATACTTTGTTATATACCCTTTGTTGGCAATGACAGAGGTCAATTGTTTTCTGTAAGTCTTCACAAGGTTTTCACACACTGTTGCTGGTATTTTGGCCCATTCCTCCATGCAGATCTCCTCTAGAGCAGTGATGTTTTGGGGCTGTTGCTGGGCAACACGGACTTTCAACTCCTTCCAACGATTTTCTATGGGCTTGAGATCTGGAGACTAGCTAGGCCACTCCAGGACCTTGAAATGCTTCTTACGAAGCCACTCCTTTGTTGCCCGGGCGGTGTGTTTGGGATCATTGTCATGCTGAAAGACCCAGCCACGTTTCATCTTCAATGCCCTTGCTGATGGAAGGAGGTTTTCAACTCAAAATCTCACGATACATGGCACCATTCATTCTTTCCTTTACACGGATCAGTCATCCTGGTCCCTTTGCAGAAAAACAGCCCCAAAGCATGATGTTTCCACCCCCATGATTCACAGTATGGATGCAACTCAGCATTCTTTGTCCTCCAAACACGACGAGTTGAGTTTTTACCAAAAAGTTATATTTTGGTTTCATCTGACCATATGACATTCTCCCAATCTTCTTCTGGATCATCCAAATGCTCTCTAGCAAACTTCAGACGGGCCTGGACATGTACTGGCTTAAGCAGGGGGACATGTCTGGCACTGCAGGATGTGAGTCCCTGGCGGCGTAGTGTGTTACTGATGGTAGGCTTTGTTACTTTGGTCCCAGCTCTCTGCAGGTCATTCACTAGGTCCCCCCGTGTGGTTCTGGGATTTTTGCTCACTGTTCTTGTGATCATTTTGACCCCACGGGGTGAGATCTTGCGTGGAGCCCCAGACCGAGGGAGATTATCAGTGGTCTTGTATGTCTTCCATTTCCTAATAATTGCTCCCACAGTTGATTTCTTCAAACCAAACTGCTTACCTATTGCAGATTCAGTCTTCCCAGCCTGGTGCAGGTCTACAATTTTGTTTCTGGTGTCCTTTGACAGCTCTTTGGTATTGGCCATAGTGGAGTTTGGAGTGTGACTGTTTGAGGTTGTGGACAGGTGTCTTTTATACAGATAACAAGTTCAAACAGGTGCCATTAATACAGGTAACGAGTGGAGGACAGAGTAACCTCTTAAAGAAGAAGTTACAGGTCTGTGAGAGCCAGAAATCTTGCTTGTTTTCCACCATAATTTGCAAATAAATTCATAAAAAATCCTACAATGTGATTTTCTGGATTTTCTTTTTTTATTTTGTCTGTCATAGTTGAAGTGTACTTATGATGAAAATTACAGGCCTCTCTCATCTTTTTAAGTGGGAGAACTTGCACAATTGGTGGCTGACTAAATACTTTTTTGCCCCACTGTATGTAGATTTGCATAAGAATAGAACTAAATCACTAAAGGAATGAGAATACATCAAATAAAACACAGTCTATTGTGTGTGATATGCTCTCTTCCATATTATTGGGTAAATTCTCTATGATCTACGATGCAGTTTAGTAATCATGCAACTACATCTTGATTTAGCCTACATTGGTGAGAAAATAGAAAAATGTATCAAAAACCAACCATGCATATGGATATCATTATTTCTGTATAGTTTATTCAACGTCCAATTAAAGTGCAGAACAAAGAAAGAAATGTAGGCTGCTACTGTATGTGGCAAGCACAGTGCATGCATGTAATTTTGTTGTGTTCTGGGAACCGCAATTGAGAGAACCAATTGATTGGAGGTTGCATGCAGTAGGCGGACCCTGGACCCACTCGACATCCCACTTTTAAGAGATCAGGAGAATTTTACTCGTGAACACATGACATTTACATAGCATTTGAGAAGGAGCGAACAGGGACCACGATATATATATACATACTTTTTTGCCATTTAACAGGTAACAGAAAGAAGAGAAGCCACTAGATGAAGGAAAAACAGTAAAGCAGCGGAGGAAAGATCCGTGTGGAGATATCCGGAGTTGGCACAGTGGCACTCTAGTTCTCTCTGGTAAGATTATTATTCACTGTCAATTTTCAGTGGAATGAATGTATTTTCATATTCATAGTCGGCTATTCGTCAACCTCGTCATTCCCTTTGTGGTCTACTGAATATAGAATAAATATAGCTATCAAACTGTCACAACTATTCATATTATGAACCTGTTATCGAATAGGATTGCCACCTAGAGCCAAATGGTCGCTCCAATGAAAAATAATACTGTGAAACATTTTTTGAAATGTAAGACATATCTTATCGAATTACTTTTACCTAAAAAGTGCTGTTACATTCTTGTTACATTGTTACATTATTGTGGCGTTATATTACTGAAGTAACAGTTCTCAGACAGTGCTCGTGGATCTTGCTCTTTCGCCAGGTGATACTGTAACTTGCGCAGCCACGCTGGGTGATAATGCCTTCCTCATCTACAATTTCAAATTCTAGTTCAGAAAAAGACAGCTAGTGATCGTTCATACTTTATTCGCCATTAGTTTATGTTATACAAATGTCTGTATTCAGCATGTGGCATATTTGCCACATTTCTTCGACACTTCAATAGATGCTGTGGCATTTTTAATAGGCTAACCGTATCCCCCTTCTCGTTTACTACTTAAACCTAGCATATACTATAGCTGATTATTGGTAGACATTCCGCTATTATCATATAGGCCAGTCCAATAAAGTTTTAATTTGCCCTTTGCAAATCAGGCCCCTGTAATTGACATAGCCTACAACAGAAGCCTATAGTGCATTTAGGAACACGTTTTTATATGGTGTGTTGAGTTGTATTATCCATTGTACACCCCCCACCCTGTAACTCTGGGTCACTATGCATTAGACAGATAACAAGCATTTCTAGATACACCTGGGTTGCTGAGAAGCCCCAGAGGGCGGAGCCCCTTCTGAGGGCTATTTGTAGGGAGGGCAGCAGGTGAGACTACTGTGTTTGCTGGAGCTGACAGGAGGGAGCAGGCGTGAGTTACTGTTCTGTCGGCTTGTCAAGACTACTGTTTCTATATTTGAAAAAGCTGGCTCGTCAGTGAGTCATGCTCTGTCTCACTCTCTCCACCCTCACCTTCTCCCCCTCCAGCCCTGTAAGGGTTTTCTTCTGGTGAAAGAGAGGCGGACCAAAATGCAGCGTGGTGGTTATTCATGTTTTTAATAAAGACGACTATACATGAACAGACTAAACAAAACAACAAAAGTGAAAACCTAAACAGTCCTATCTGGTGTAAACACAGAGACAGGAACAATCACCCACAAAACCCAACACAAAACAGGCTAACTAAATATGGTTCCCAATCAGAGACAATGACTAACACCTGCCTCTGATTGAGAACCATATCAGGCCAAACATAGAAATAGACAAACCAGACACAAAACATAGAATGCCCACCCAGCTCACGTCCTGACCAACACTAAAACAAGGAAAACACATACGAACGATGGTCAGACCGTGACAAGCCCCCACCCCCACTCCAGAGCACTGGCTTACTGCTGAGCGGACTGAATGCTCCAGCCAGAGCTGTGTGCTTTGAACTACAGATTCACACAAGTGTGTGTGTGTGTGTGTGTGTGTGTGTGTGTGTTTATGTAGCGTCGTTTTTGATTGAGCTCAACTTAGTAGCATATAATATTAATGTATTTGGTGTGTAGACTTATTGGATCAGTGGTTTGATTTTCATCCTTTGAGAGTGACATGTTTGACTGTGAACATTACTTTTTGTAATTTTGTAACTGACTGGGCGGCAGGTAGCCTAGCGGTTAGAGCTTTGGGCCAGTAACCGAAAGGTAGCTGGTTCGAATACCTGAGCTTACAATGTGAAAAATCTGTCAGTGCCCTTGAGCAAGGCACTCAAGGCCCCACCTACAAAACCCTAATTTGCCCCCCCCCCTCAGAGATTGAGAGAGAGAGTGTCATCCTTTTCCCATTTTGTGAGTTGTTATCCATGTGACATAATTAAACTCGGCTGACAAGTGTTTTTCAGTTTTTCTCTCTATTACCTTGTTTGATACACATTTGCAGTATGACTTGAATCACAGTCCAAGTATTGTAATAATTACCTAGTAGTGAGTGCCTTAGTAGGATAATTGTTTCACAGATGGTTTTCCATGCTCGCTCTGAATCTCAAACTTAAGTGCATTTGGTTTGTGCTGTTCATGTAATGGAATCCCACATTAAAGCTCCTTGTATATCATCTTCACTATGGTGGTGTGAGAGTTAATGGCCTGCTAAGTAGGTAGAGGGGTTCACTCTATCCCTATCATATTGTGTCAAATTATTTTCTACCTTTGTAATGTATCCCCCTCCTGCCTGCATGTATTGCTCTACCTCTGCAGGAATAACAAGTCAACATGAAATGAATTACATTTGACATTTTTGAACTCATGCAATGCAGGAAGACTGAACTCCCCTACAGAGACTTGAGGCCCAGAGATGTAGACTGTGGGAAGACATAAGCCACTGTCTTGTCAAGTGTTTTGATGCTGTGATTTGCTTTGTCTCGCTGAATTAATGAAATGATGGGAACATCAACTTCAACAACAAATTCATTTTATACTCACAACGCCCCTCACCGTAATATGATGGTTACCTGCAGCCAGGTCAGAAATGTGTGGTAGAAACTACATTGGAGAGCTTTACGATTGGTGTGGTTATTACTTATGTTATAACATGTTAATAACTTTTGTTTCCCCACATAGTTAAATCCAGCCACTGCTTACTGTGGGCTCCTGTTCAATTCAACTCAGGAGCTTTCAAAGTGTATCAGAATGATAAGGAACATCTCAGGATTCTAACCTATTAAACCTACAAGTATGTCTGATCAGATATAGTCAAGGCGCATTAGAGAAATCCTCAGCTATGAAAACCAAACTCTTTTATAAGTTCTGTTTGTACATTGAAGTACTTTGTAAATCCCTAGTCTGAGAGGGAAAACTACCTGTAATCTTTTTAATTGTCTGAGCTACCAAGATTAGGAAGGTAGTAAAATAAAATATTTTGAACAGGTGGTTAGCTTTTCTTTGGAAATGTGCATGGCATCAGTCCGGGTTTGTAAGAGCATCCACTCAAAGATCTTTGGCCTTATTTGAGCAGTTTTAAAAGGGTGTTTGAGACTCTTACTTTCACATAGTCTTAGAATACCCAGAACACACACTTTTAGATTTGCTAAAGATAAAATGATGAAAACCTCAAATGAAATGTGTCTAATTTGGTTGTGGGAATGCCTCCGGGTCCACCACACAATGTCACAACTTCTATTTCATAAAGCTGTTTCACAACCACAGTCTAATAGACCGGGCTAAATCTTGTCTGAGTTTTGGAAATTGAGGCCACTGCATCAGCTCATGTGTTTGTATCAAGTTATGTCACTCATCTGTTCAATTTAACATCTGAGGAAGTGCGTAAGAGTGCATTGATGGAGGACATCCAGAGTTACGCTCTTTCACTCAGCAGTGATCAGGGTGTCTATTAGGCACAGGATGCAGGGCTAGAATTAGAAGTAGGCCAGACTCAGAGACATGCTCTTACCCCTCTGCTATGTCAATGGCCTCATTGTGACATCAGTGAGGAGAGGTACTAATCTATTTGTTTCAGCTAAGCTAACAAATAGTTGGCGTTAGTCCGTGCTTATTGGGGTGTAACCTACAGTGTCACTTGCAATGGAATTTTATGAATGTCCTACCATTTGCAAACAGGCAGTTGCAATGGCTTTTTTAATCCTGATTCCTGTGACAAATCAAGTTGGCTATTTAAGCTTTAAATATCAGCTACCTGTTTATCAGGAGTTATCCTGAGCCTATTTGCAATGAGAACAGCGGGAAATGCAGAAGTATTCTTTTTCCCCCCACTATGACCAGCTCAACAAAAAATGACTGATAGAAACTTGAAACCACTGATCATGACAATTTAGCCCACGGGGTGAAACTCCTGGACAACAGTTGTGAGTAGCCTGATTGTCCATTCCATACTGTCTATTTTACTTTGACCAGTCCTGTTTTTAGGATATGGTGTTTGTTAACGTCAGCACACAACGTCAGTTTTATATGATTGGGCACCATTTAGGTTAGGCTATTTGATCTGAGAAATGTGCTTGTTGTAAAAAGTGTCTGTCTCATTACATGTAAAAAGTGTCTGTCTCATTACATGTAAAGTGTCTGTAGTGTCTGTCTCATTATATGTACAAAAGTGTCTGTAGTGTCTGTCTAATTACATGTAAAAAAGTATCTGTAGCGTCTGTCTCATTACATGTAAAGTGTCTGACTCATTATCTCCAGGAAAAACCACATACTCTTTCTACCATAGGCTATATCTGCTATATAGCCTAGAGATTAAAAGCACGGGGCCAGTAACTGAAAGATTGCTGGTTTGAATCACTGAGCTGACTATGTGAAAAATCTGTTGATGTTCCCTTGAACAAGGCACTTAACCCTAATTGCTCTTGTAAGTCACTCTGGTTAAGAGTGTCTGCTAAATGACTAAAATGTACATTTCTGTTACATGATTTTCTGACGGAACGTTGGTGGAGCACCACAGCGATGCGTCTCTCCAACAGCACCCCGGAGAGGCGTGCTGGGAATGGACAATCAAAATATTTTGCTCCCCTGCCTTTGACAAAGTGGCCACTTCTTATCACAGGGCGACATCAACTCTCACCGAAAAAGCCCATATGCCACTCCTAGAGATACAGTGCCTTGCGAAAGTATTCGGCCCCCTTGAACTTTGCGACCTTTTGCCACATTTCAGGCTTCAAACATAAAGATATAAAACTGTATTTTTTTGTGAAGAATCAACAACAAGTGGGACATAATCATGAAGTGGAATGACATTTATTGGATAACTTTTTTAACAAATCAAAAACTGAAAAATTGGGCGTGCAAAATTATTCAGCCCCCTTAAGTTAATACTTTGTAGCGCCACCTTTTGCTGCGATTACAGCTGTAAGTCGCTTGGGGTATGTCTCTATCAGTTTTGCACATCGAGAGACTGAAATGTTTTCCCATTCCTCCTTGCAAAACAGCTCGAGCTCAGTGAGGTTGGATGGAGAGCATTTGTGAACAGCAGTTTTCAGTTCTTTCCACAGATTCTCGATTGGATTCAGGTCTGGACTTTGACTTGGCCATTCTAACACCTGGATATGTTTATTTTTGAACCATTCCATTGTAGATTTTGCTTTATGTTTTGGATCATTGTCTTGTTGGAAGACAAATCTCCGTCCCAGTCTCAGGTCTTTTGCAGACTCCATCAGGTTTTCTTCCAGAATGGTCCTGTATTTGGCTCCATCCATCTTCCCATCAATTTTAACCATCTTCCCTGTCCCTGCTGAAGAAAAGCAGGCCCAAACCATGATGCTGCCACCACCATGTTTGACAGTGGGGATGGTGTGTTCAGGGTGATGAGCTGTGTTGCTTTTACGCCAAACATAATGTTTTGCATTGTTGCCAAAAAGTTCAATTTTGGTTTCATCTGACCAGAGCACCTTCTTCCACATGTTTGGTGTGTCTCCCAGGTGGCTTGTGGCAAACTTGAAACCACACTTTTTATGGATATCTTTAAGAAATAGCTTTCTTCTTGCCACTCTTCCATAAAGGCCAGATTTGTGCAATATACGACTGATTGTTGTCCTATGGACAGAGTCTCTCACCTCAGCTGTAGATCTCTGCAGTTCATCCAGAGTGATCATGGGCCTCTTGGCTGCATCTCTGATCAGTCTTCTCCTTGTATGAGCTGAAAGTTTAGAGGGACGGCCAGGTCTTGGTAGATTTGCAGTGGTCTGATACTCCTTCCATTTCAATATTATCGCTTGCACAGTGCTCCTTGGGATGTTTAAAGCTTGGGAAATCTTTTTGTATCCAAATCCGGCTTTAAACTTCTTCACAACAGTATCTCGGACCTGCCTGGTGTGTTCCTTGTTCTTCATGATGCTCTCTGCGCTTTTAACGGACCTCTGAGACTATCACAGTGCAGGTGCATTTATACGGAGACTTGATTACACACAGGTGGATTGTATTTATCATCATTAGTCATTTAGGTCAACATTGGATCATTCAGAGATCCTCACTGAACTTCTGGAGAGAGTTTTCTGCACTGAAAGTAAAGGGGCTGAATAATTTTGCACGCCAAATTTTTCAGTTTTTGATTTGTTAAAAAAGTTTGAAATATCCAATAAATGTCGTTCCACTTCATGATTGTGTCCCACTTGTTGTTGATTCTTCACAAAAAATACAGTTTTATATCTTTATGTTTGAAGCCTGAAATGTGGCAAAAGGTCGCAAAGTTCAAGGGGGCCGAATACTTTCGCAAGGCACTGTAAATAGTAATTGTTTTTAGGCAGAATTACGTGAGGTTTATACACTGTATATACACACCATATACACATTCACTCACACACACTACATTGGCACTCCTACACAAAACCCACACACATTCACATACACTACATACGCACACACATGCATACTGACACAACACATACACACACACACATTACACACACACACACATGCATACACTCATCATTTTACTCTTAGTACGATCTATCTTGATGCCAAGTCACTTTACCCTGCTTTCAGGTTCATACTGTATCTACCTCAAATACCTTGTACCTCTGCACATTGATCTGGTACTATACTCAGCAAAAAAAGAAACGTCCTCTCACTGTCAACTGCGTTTACTTTCAGCAAACTTAACATGTGTAAATATTTGTATGAACATAACAAGATTCAGCAACTGAGAAATAAACTGAACAAATTCCACAGACATGTGACTAACAGAAATTGAATAAAGGGAGGTTCAAAATTAAAAACAACTGTCAGTATCTGGTGTGGCCACCAGCTGCATTAAGTACTGCAGTGCATCTCCTCCTCATGGACTGCACCAGATTTGCCAGTCCTTGCTGTGAGATGTTTCCCCACTCTTCCACCAAGGCACCTGCAAGTTCCCGGACATTTCTGGGGGGAATGGCCCTAGCCATCCCCCTCCGATCCAACAGGTCCCAGACATGCTCAATGGGATTGAGATCCAGGCTCTTCGCTGGCCTTGGCAGAACACTGACATTCCCGTCTTGCAGGAAATCACACACAGAACGAGCAGTATGGCTGGTGGCATGTTCATGCTGGAGGGTCATGTCAGGATGAGCCTGCAGGAAGGGTACCACATGAGGGAGGAGGATGTCTTCCCTGTAACGCACAGCGTTGAGATTGCCTGCAATGACAACAAGCTCAGTCCGATGATGTTGTGACACACCGCCCCAGACCATGACGGACCCTCCACCACCAAATCGATCCCACTCCAGAGTACAGGCCTCGGTGTAACGCTCATTCCTTCGACGATAAACGCGAATCCGACCATCACCCCTGGTGAGACAAAACCGCGACTCCTCAGTGAAGACCACTTTTTGCCAGTCCTGTCTGGTCCTGCGTCGGTGGGTTTTTGCCCATAGTCGACATTGTTGCCGGTGATGTCTGGTGAGGACCTGCCTTAACACAGGCCTACAAGCCCTCAGTCCAGCCTCTCTCAGCCTATTGCGGACAGTCTGAGCACTGATGAAGAGATTGTGCGTTCCTGGTGTAACTCGGACAGTTGTTGTTGCCATCCTGTACCTGTCCTGCAGGTGTGATGTTCGGATGTACGTATCCTGTGTAGGTGTTGTTACACGTGGTCTGCCACTGCGAGGATGATCAGCTGTCCGTCCTGTCTCCCTGTAGCGCTGTTTTAGGCGTCTTACAGTACAGACATTGCAATTTATTGCCCTGGCCACATCTGCAGTCCTCATGCCTCCTTGCAGCATGCCAAAGGCACATTCACGCAGATGAGCAGGGACCTTGAGTCGGTAGAAAGGCCTCTTTAGTGTCCTAAGATTTCATAACTGTGACCTTAATTGCTTACCGTCTGTAAGCTGTTAGTGTCTTAACGACCGTTCCACAAGTGCAAGTTCATTAATTGTTTATGGTTCATTGAAGAAGCATGGGAAACAGTGTTTAAACCCTTTTCAATGAAGATCTGTGAAGTTATTTGGATTTTTACGAATTATCTTTGAAAGACAGGGTCCAGAAAAGGGGACATTTCTTTTTTTTGCTGAGTTTAGCTCCATTCTTGTGTATTTTATTTTATTTCTCTTGTGTTACTATTTTATTTGTATTATATTTTTAAAGCTTTTCACATGTGAGTTCCAAATATCTCTAACGGTTGCCCCAATGTGAGTTTATTTTATGCATGTTACGCAACAGGACAGTTAACCCGCGCTGCCCTCAAACCAAGACACGCTGCCTGCTAATTATCTATAGGCTATGTTTCAACTTCTACATTTCAAATTATTTTCGAACAAGTTTTATTTTCTGACAACAGTTTGAATTGAGGAGTGTTGCGCCTCCTCATTAATTCACATAAGAAGTAGCTCATTTCACTATTGCTGACAATTTATGTTTGAGATCTTTACTGAGCTGGGCAAACTTCTCTCTTCATCGAGAGCCCAAGCACTTCCCCAATGTTTCCCCACATTAAGTATGAAGACATTGCGCATCTCCAGTCAGAACAGACTTTGCACAAACCTTTGCGCCCTGGCACATTTTCTGGCTGGTGGCCGTATTGCCTTCATTGTTGTTTTCCTTACAAATAATATCTTTGGACATGTGTGCATTCCTATCAAAGTAAGTACCTTATTTTCTGTATATCGTGTTCTTGTTTCTACTGTAGCATAACGCATGTATGTATGTTTTATTCACGTTTTCAAGTACTGGCGACAAGTCATGCGTTCCGATTCCTGCACGAATTGTAATGGACACATATGATGTGTGTAAAATAATTTTTTGAAGATTGTACTGATTATGATGAGCTAATGCTAAGCTATTTTCCAGCAATGTGCGGCGCCATGTTTGTTGACATCATACAATGCATTATGGTTGTCACGTAAGCGTCTATCAGACCAAAGATGTTATAACAAGGGATAGTTCACTCGACTAACTTATGGTGCTTTCAATACGAGGTCAAATCATGATGTCAGTGATCTTCAGGTCGGAAGGTCAGAGCCCTAGAAAGAGGCCTAAGTTCCCGAGTTGGAATTCCAAGATTGATGAAAAGATTTTCTCCAGTTAGAGCATGTTTTTTCACAGTTCCCAGTTGTCTTGAACGCATTGAAGTGGAAGTTGTAGATTTCCAAGTTCCCAGTTGTTTTGAACGAGGTATCAGATTGTAACTATGGTACCTCAGGGTTGCCAGCTCATACCCCCCTTTCCAGGGTTTATTTTTATTCAGTGTATAAACTTGCCCTGTGTTTGCCCCCCATTTATTGATAATTCCCCCATCATAGTAATATTTCCTGCATTATATCCCCCCAAGCTATCTTCCACCGATTCTATCACCCATGGACAAAAAACTGTCACGACTCCTACCGAAGGTGGCTCTCCTTCCTGTTCGGGTGGCGCTCAGCGGTCGTCGTCACCGGCCTACTAGCTGCCATTGAACCATTTTCCCCTTTCTGTTTATTGGTTTCACCTGTTTTGTGTGTAGACTGATTAGTCGGGCTATGTTAGCCAGTAGGCCCGCCTGCTCTTTGTGCGCGATTGTTTTGTGTTCCTACTGTGCACGTTTGATGTTGACGTGTTTTGTTCGTGGGCTTTTCTCCGGACTGTTTGAGTCCCCGTGTTTGAGGCATTTGTTTTGTGTGCGCTCTGTGTTTCGTGGGGTGGCTTATGTTCGCTGTGTGTGCAATAAAAAGCACTACCCTGTACTCTCTGCTTCCTGTGCCTGACTTCGCACCCACTACGCCCAGTACGTTACAAAAACACCCAACACAAATGAAATGAAACCCCCCAAAATGGTTTCATCCCTCTTTTCGCGCTATGGTTAGGCTAGGTAGTAGGCTTGTATTTGGGGTGAGGATCTGTGAGGTGATAACATTTTATTTGCTTTGTGATTTGTCAAAAATGGTAAATGACTTGTCAAGTCATGTGCTCTAGTTCTTGTATGCACTGTGTACAAGTACATCGAAGATTTGTAAAATGCTGAAAAGTGGCCAAACTACATTCATATTTTTCAGGCAATGGGCTTTGACTTTGACTTTATTTATTAGCGTCTTGTAGTGAATTGCATTCTGGGATTAGGGAATTTTCTCTTTTCAAACATAAACAAAAATGTAGCTGCTGTTAGCTTAGCTGACATGCATCTCTTCTCTAAACAATATTACATTTCTCTGGTGTGCTCACCAGAGTTGTGGTACATTCTTAACAAGTCTAGCGGTTAGGTCGCTAACTTATGATTTGTTTTTTGTCAGCGCAACCTTATTGAGACTGGTTTATGGGATGAGTTTGGCTGTGGATGTGTTCCGTGTGATGTTTGGATGATGTAGTTCGCATTTGTCTTTTACAGTAAAAGGTGAAATTTAGGAATAAAGTTGTGAATAGCTTTATTTCCCAGCAGTACAAAACATTGTTTAGATGCTTTTCAGACAACAATGCTGTTTAGACAGGTTTGTTGCATCATATATTCTGTTGCTGCTGTTCCAATCACATATTTGTGATGGTATGTAGCAGGGACCAGTCAACTATGATCACAAATATGTGATCGTATGCATTGAAGGGGTAAACTGTGCATCGTTGGGGGGCTCGTAAGCAAGCATTTCACGGTAAAGTCTACACCAGTGTATTCGGCGCATGTGACAAATAACATTTGGTTTTATGTGTTGTTGGAGGTGCGCCTTTTTCAGTTTAGCAAGGAAAAGGCCGCCCTCATCAATCTGTTGCCATAGTGGCTGCCTAAAGGTTGGCCCGCCCTGGTAATTTGTGACTGAGACTTGTGTGCTTTAAACAATGTAAATTTGTTGATTGCTAGGCATACAAACAATATTATTTATTGATACATTTGAAACAAGATCTAGTTGTGGCCTCAACCGGACTAGATTGTGAACAACTCTTGACGGAATGCATTGCTTGACTGACATGAGGTAGATAAGCACAATATGTTTTGGTTCTACAAAATAGTAATGAATTCATTGCATTCAGTCTTGCACCATGTGATCAATTACCAGTTCTAAATAGGTATTTTTCTTCTCTATGCTGTTGTTGCTGACTGCAGCATGATCTATTTTACATTTGGTCGGACCATGTCTCGGAGCCTGAGGAGTGCGTATTAATCCTGATGTAGTAATTGCGGCCGGCAGGGTCGTCACTGGTTACCACAGCCACAAAGTCATAAGCCCTACCTATTTCTACAATTTATCTTATAAAAATCAGATTTTTTCATAAATTGTTACCATAATAGCCAATTCTGACTTTGTGGCTGTGGTAACTATTGAAAGCCGTCCAGAAGGTCAAACAAAAGACAAAATGAACGAGTCACTAAGAAAAACAAATCATGACCAGGAAGCAGTGCTATGGTGTAATTTCTGTCATGACTGACTACTGCAGTACTGCTTGTCAGTGTGCTAACAGCAAAAAACCCAGACGAGCTAGCTAAATGTGTCAGCATCCAGCAGTGATCAGCTGGTGGTTTCATAGTAAAGGCATCACCAACCCAAATTCTAATCGAGCTGGCACCAGTTGTGAAACTGGGCTGCGCTGGCCCAGGTTTCCCTCGACCCAGCTCAAATTTGAAAATTCCATTCGAAGCCAGCTCGAATTTGGTCTTAATTTGGCCCTAATTTTAAGTGCCAGTGGAAACAGGGCTTAAATAGAATGGTCTGAGCTGAGCCAGAGCTTTGTTTGGGGTTCTAATTTAGGGCTATGGCACACATCTCACAGTTCTTAGAATGGAGGCCTAGTACTTATCTCAGCTGTTTTGTGAACTATAAATGCTTTTGAAAGAATTGAACATAAAGCCCTTGTGCTCACAAGTCCCATGACAGTGGAGTTAGCCTAGCCCTAGACCCACCTGGTAC
The DNA here is from genome assembly GCF_002021735.2 of Oncorhynchus kisutch. NCBI lineage: Eukaryota > Metazoa > Chordata > Actinopteri > Salmoniformes > Salmonidae > Oncorhynchus > Oncorhynchus kisutch. The sequence goes on along the minus strand of NC_034178.2, from coordinate 48,189,245 downwards.
CATGGCATGTGGTGTAGCTGGGTCCACGCTGCTGAACCATGGTGGAGGCCACTCGCTGAATTTCCAGCTGGATGGTTGACCCTGAGATAATCTCTCTCCTCATCCATGTGCTAGAGTAGGGGTGGCAGGTAGCCTAGGTAGCCTAGGCATTGGGGCAGTAACTGAAAGGTTGCTAGTTCTAATCCCTAAACTGACAAAGTAAAAATCATTCTGTCCCTGAACAAGGCAGATAACCCACTGTTTCTAGGCTGCCATTGTAAATAAGAATTTGTTCTTAACTGACTTGCCCAGTTAAATAAAGGTTAAACATAAATAAATAGAGAGGATGTGGGGGAACCAGCAGAATTTGCTCCTTTGTTTGGGGCCACATGACTGATATAAGGATGAGCTGGCACTGAGTGGTGCAGGAGGAGCCTCAGCCATACATACAGGCTACAAGCCCATGTGCTGACTATCCTCTGCCATTTTCACAGCTGACACAAGCATACCATCTAGCCATATGGAGGTTTCCTCATGGGTCCATGCCTGATACTGCTTTGCCAATGCTCTCATTTATGCCAAGCATCCTGCCCAGTGCCACAAACAAGCTGACTCGTGCTATGGATATTTGGAGCCACAGTGTAAACTATATAGCCGGCTGGCCCTGTGAACTTATAGGAAGTACTTCTGACGTTGGTACAGTCTTACCTGTTTGGCGAAGACTGATCAATTTCTTGAGGAAATTTGAGCTATGGTACATTTTCTGTGTCGGAAACGATTAAAAACCTCTTAGAACTACCCCCCTACTTTGTGCAATTTCCGCCTGAAGACATACCCAAATCTAACTGCCTGTAGCTCAGGCACAGAACCAAGGATATGCATATTCTTGGTACCATTTGAAAGAAAACACTCTGAAGTTTGTGTAAATGTGAATTGAATGTAGGAGAATAACACACAATAGAGCGTTTTATCTATTTTATTTTTGTATCATCATCTTTCAAATGAACAAGATAAAACAAAAATTCAGATAAGACCATGGGGACAATTTTATTGAAAACATTAAGAGGGCAACAGTACTTGTGCAAAATTTCAGAATAATAACTTCCAAAATGAGTGTGCTACATAACATTTATCATGAAGGTGTCCCACACCAGGTGTCCCACACAAGTAGCCCAAATGTACCCAAGTGGCCAAATTGGTGAAGTACACATTTTGGGTAACATGGGTAACTATTTACACACTTTTACACACCCTCAGTCCTCTATCAAATCTATTTATATAGCCCCAGCCTAAAACCCCAAACAGCAAGCAATGCAGGTGTAGAAGCACGTTGGCTAGGAAAAACAACCTAGAAAGGCAAAAACCTAGGAAGAAACAAGGCAATGAGGGGTGGCCAGTCCTCTTCTGGCTGTGCCGGGTGGAGATCACAGTGTTTGTAGAGTGTGCAACAGGACAGCACCTCAAGAGAAAAAATGTACAGTTTAGGGTTCCATAGCCGCAGGCAGAACAGTTGAAACTGGAACAGCGGCAAGGCCAGGTGGACTGGGGACAGCAATCATCATGTCAGGTAGTCCTGAAGCATGGTCCCAGGGGTTCAAGTCCACCGAGAGAAAGAAGGAGAGAAAGAGAGCAGACTTAAATTCACACAAGACACCGGATAAGACAGGAAAAATACTCCAGATATAACATACTGACCCTAGCTCAGCTAGACTGCAGACTGGTGTTCTCAGCTAGACTGCAGACTGGTGTTCTCAGCTAGACTGCAGACTGGTGTTCTCAGCTAGACTGCAGACTGGTGTTCTCAGCTAGACTGCAGACTGGTGTTCTCAGCTAGACTGCAGACTGGTGTTCTCAGCTAGACTGCAGACTGGTGTTCTCAGCTAGACTGCAGACTGGTGTTCTCAGCTAGACTGCAGACTGGTGTTCTCAGCTAGACCGCAGACCCACTTTGCCATATAACCCCACCAACATTGCCAAAACTCTAGACAATGTTCTGCTGCTGATGCCAGATGCCATAGCAGTCTCTCTCTGATGTAAAGCAGAGGGTCACTGAGCATGTGCTGCATGTGATGGGAGACTTCATCTTGCAAACAACACAGCAACGCCTCCATGCTGTGCCCTTTTGGCACTTAGGCACATCCATGCCTGCACAAATATATTTGGGCAGATGAACACCTGTGGCAGGAGCAGAAGAGACAGGGCTTGGTGCAGTGGTGCTGTAGCCAGCAAGCTCCCTGATGAGCTGCTCTCTGAAGGCTTTCTGTGAGAGGAAGGGCTTTCCACAGCTCTTCGCCATTTCCTTGTGTAGGATGAATGCATTCACTACGGCGATGTCGATGAAATGATAGAAGAAGGTCTTGTACCATTTCATTGTCTTGTGGAGAACATTGTAGTAGCCGATTAGCGCGTCCGAAAGGTCGACTCCTCCCATGCTCTTGTTGTAGTCCTTCACTGCAGTTGGAATGGGGACATTTTTGGTGGTCCATGCCCCGGCACCGTCCTTCACACGCCTGACAACATGATCCCCACTGAAGGACTTGTGGATAGTGGAGCACATCACCACCTCTCTGGTATCCATCCACTTTACAAAAAGCAGGCCATCTTCACGGATCCATCGCATGCTCAGCCCGCTTAGGCATGTCGTTCACCTTCTTCTTCGGAAAGCCCACCCTGTTGGTACGAATGGTGCCACAAGCCCACACATCCAGCTTCCTTAGGTCTGCAAACAGGGTAGGGCTTGTGTAGAAGTTATCCACAAACAGTTTGTAGCCCTTCCCTAGCAGTTGAAAATCCAATAACTCCATTACAGAGTCATAGCTGAGTCCCTTACCGGTAGCAAAACTGTTCTTCCCCTCGTAGACAAAGAAATTGCATGTGTAGGCACACACAGAATCAGCCAAAACAAACAGCTTGTAACCCCACTTGGTTGGTTTGTTTCTCATGTATTGTTTGAGGCCAATTCTGGCCTTTGAGGCTACCATCCTCTCATCGATTGACACGTTCTGGGCTGGCTGAAAGTACGTCTTGCAGGCCTCAACAATGCTGTGGTAGAGCGGTTTGATCTTGCACAGTCTATCAAACGCTGCTGTGCCTCTCTTCTTCTCATTCTCTTCATCAACCTTTGGGTCACTGATGTGAAGCGCCTGTGAAATAATCAGAAACCTTTTGCAGGACATAACAGTCATGGGGAAAGGCAGTTGGAACAGAGATGACGTTTTCCAGTAGTCCTTCAGGGTTTTCAGCTTCACCAGCCCCATGTAGATAACAAGTGAAAGGTAGCAGAAAAGATCTGACATGGATATGGGCTTCCATGCTACCTTTTTGCCTGCTTGTTTCTTCTTCCCATTCTTATTTGTGTTGGACACGAGCGAACCTACAACAGATGGTGTAAAAAAACAGTTGAAAAAGCTGAAGGGGGGTGTAAGTGGAGGTCGGGTTCACCTGAGGTCCTGGCTTCCTTTTCGGCCTAAACGTTGATTGTGGTGGCTCCACATCATCTTCTAGGACGGTGTGCCATGCCCTTCTGTCCCTCTGTTAGTGGGTGGCACACTTCCCCTCTTCCTCTTCACACCTCTAGATGGCCCGGGAGGTGTGGAGCCAGAGACAGCAGGGGTACAGCTGGATGAACCAACTTCAGAGGGGGATGGACACCTTGGCACTGGGGGCTCCCAGTACTTATGTGTTTGTTTTAAAGTGGTGTTTTTTGCGTGTTTTTTTACACTTGACCTGAATCCTTCCTTCCTACTCTAACATAATATACAAGAGAAATTGAGCTGTTGTACTGTATGAATGAACAGACATTCCACTAAACCGTTAGAACTTGAGTTAGAACACTGTTCATGTACTTCAGGCAAGTTCTTTCCTTAAATGTTCCATGTGAGGATTGTGACAGCTTGCCACAGCATAGTTTTTTATTACTAAACATCTGACAGAATGACGTATAGCAGCTATTAAGGCTCAGCATCTTTAATCTGTCCTTCCACATAATTGTCAGAGTGATCTCGAACTTAGTGCACACTCATGAACCAGTGGGATATTTGATCAATCATATAATTGTTCCACGTTATAGCTAGCCTCTTATCTGTTCAGCAGTCATACAATCTATTGAGAAATGATTTTAGACTCCAGGTGTCACGACATTTCCAGTGGAAACATATCCATGGAAACCTTTTCTGGTGGAAACCTTTTCAGCCATACAATTTGTCTTTGTTCCTTTACAAAGAAGTGAAGGAAAGGATGCAGTCGTCTACCTTATGAAGCCACAATTCTTGTTCTCATTCTGACAATGTTGATCCTGGTATCAGTATTTACAAACACCTATATCTGACCAATACACCTGAGCCAGGTCCCTCTCACCTGTTTTACATCATCTGTTCAGTCTGCCATTCCACTGTATTGTGGAAACACTGCTCATATGTTAAGCCCTCTTCTTCTGGTCTGCTACTAGTGACCTACACTGCCATCTGCCAATATTACCTGACCTCTCAACTGTTGTCCTTTGGTCTGTGTTTACACTGTCGACCAACTTAGTTTCGCTCTGATATACTGTACCACTGGGTCTCTATCCTTCTACATGTATCATTAGTCTCGTACCTGTACTCAATGGGGCGAATCCTATCTGAATCCATTGTTGGTATCAATGGGAGACTAAGTGAGCATTTTGACTTAAAAGTGGACGTTAGGATTTCCCCCTATGTTTCTTACCAGTGTTCTCTACCTGTGTTCTACATGCTGACCCTCATACCTGTGTCCTCCATTTCCTGGTTGATTATTTGATCTAGCTGTGCTGTGGTCTTGTTACCAGTGTGATGTAGCATTCTACAGTGTCACTTCCTCCCTATGGGGTGTAAAGTGTGAGAATGTGAGCTAGCGTGAGGAGGTGATGCTGGTTGCTCTATAAATAAATCACATTTCCAGTCACCCAGCTGCAGCTCCTTCTTCACGCAGCCCAACCAGCCAGCCGTAGGACACTGGAACCACACAGCTCAGCTCTACTCCCTTCCAAACACCTCCACGCTGCATTAGAGTTCATCCACAGATACACACCTATTCAAACACACACAAACACACACTGCCGACACCCTGAGCCCACAGGCCGCATACACACACACACATATACAGGGGCGTCATGCATCCCAAAAATCTGAGGGAGCACAAAGTACGTGAGGATGGCCGGCAGATGGTCTGGATGGAGGCCTAGAAGATGGACAATTTTGCATTTTTCAAACACCTGAAACAGCTATTTCCTGCCATAAAAATTATGTTTAATTCTATGTCAAAAATATGTATATTTTTCTGCATATCTAAGCATACCTATTGAGCTGCCTGCATCTCTGATAAAATCTGGGTAGAAGATTGAAAGGAAGCAATGCAGGTGTAGAAGCACGGTGGCTAGGAAAAACTCCCTAGAAAGGCCAAAACCTAGGAAGAAACCTAGAGAGGAACCAGGCTATGTGGGGTGGCCAGTCCTCTTCTGGCTGTGCCGGGTGGAGATTATAACAGAACATGGCCAAGATGTTCAAATGTTCATAAATGACCAGCATGGTCCAATAATAATAAGGCAGAACAGTTGAAACTGGAGCAGCAGCATGGCCAGGTGGACTGGGGACAGCAAGGAGTCTTCATGTCAGGTAGTCCTGAGGCATGGTCCTAGGGCTCAGGTCCTCCGAGAGAGAGAAAGAGAGAATTAGAGAGAGCACACTTAAATTCACACAGTACACCGAATAGGACAGGAGAAGTACTCCAGATATAACAAACTGACCCTAGCCCCCCGACACATAAACTACTGCAGCATAAATACTGGAGGCTGAGACAGGAGGGGTCAGGAGACACTGTGGCCCCATCTGAGGACACCCCAGGAAAGGGCCAAACAGGAAGGATACGCTGCACCACGCTGCATTTTGGTCCTCCTCTCCTTCGACGGAAGAATCCCGTTACAGAATCACAGCCAGGAGGATATCGCCGCCCCAAAGAAGAGCTGGAGGTTGCGAAGGCGGAGAGGTGCTGGTATGAGGAGGCAGCACGGCGGCGTGGATGGAAGCCCGAGAGTCAGCCCCAAAAATGTCTTGGGGGGCGGCACACAGGGAGTCTGGCGAAGCCAGGTAGGAGACCTGAGCCAACTTCCTGTGCTTACCGGGGGGCGAGAGAGACCGGGCAGGCACCGTGTTATGCTGTGAAGCGCACGGTGTCCCCAGTCTGGGTGCATAGCCCGGTGCGGTACATACCAGCACAGCGTATCGGCCGGGCTAGAGTGGGCATCGAGCCAAGTGCCATGAAGCCGTCTCTACGCATCTGGTCTCCAGTGCGTCTCCTTGGGCCGGCTTACATGGCACCAGCCTTGCGCATGGTGTCCCCGGTTCGCCTGCATTCAACCAGGTAAGGTTGGGCAGGCTCGGTGCTCAAGAGCTCCAGTGCGCCTGCACGGTCCGGTCTATCCGGTACCACCTCCAGGCTGTCTCTCCGTCTCATCCCTACAGGTGCTCCCACCTGTCCAGTGCTGCCGGAGCCTTCCTCCTCTCCAGCGCTGCCGGAGTCTCCCGCCTGTCCAGCGCTGCCAGAGCCTTCCTCCTCTCCAGCGCTGCCGGAGTCTCCCGCCTGTCCAGCGCTGCCAGAGCCTTCCTCCTCTCCAGCACTGCCGGAGTCTCCCGCCTGTCCAGCGTTACCGGAGCCTTCCTCCTCTCCAGCGCTGCCGGTGTCTCCCGCCTGTCCGGCGCTGCCAGAGCTTCTGCCCCTCAGTCCAGAGGCGCCAGAGCTCCTCCGTCCAGCGCTGCCGGAGCCTTCCTCCTCTCCAGCCCTGCCGGAGTCTCCAGTCTGCCCAGCGCCATCAGAGTCTCCCGTCTGTCCTGAACCGCCAGTCTGCAAGGAGCCGCCAGTGCCGCCAGTCTGCAAGGAGCCGCCAGTCTGCAAGGAGCCGCCAGTGCCGCCAGTCTGCAAGGAGCCGCCAGTGCCGCCAGTCTGCAAGGAGCCGCCTGTGCCGCCAGTCAGCCAGGAGCCGCCAGTCAGCCAGGATCCGCCAGTCAGCCAGGATCTGCCAGTAGTGCCGCCAATCAGCCAGGATCTGCCAGAGCCGCCAGTCAGAGCCGCCAGTCAGCCAGGACCTGCCAGAGCCGCCAGTCAGCCAGGATCTGCCAGAGCCAGAGTCATCAGCCAGTACGGAGCTACCCCTCTGTCCCGAGCTGCCCCTCTGTCCCGAGCTGCCCCTCAGTCCAGTGGGGTCATTTAGAAGGGTCGCCGTGGTTAGGAGGCCACGGAAGTGGACAATGTGGCGGACTAAGACTATGGTGAAGTGGGGGCCACGTCCAGCACCAGAGCCACCGCGGACAGATGCCCACCCAGACCCTCCCCAATAGGTTCAGGTTTTGCGTCCGGAGTCCGCACCCGGGGGGGGGGGGGGGGGGGTACTGTCACACCCTGACCATAGTTTGCTTTGTATGTTTCTATGTTTTGTTTGGTCAGGGTGTGATCTGAGTGGGCATTCTATGTTGTGTGTCTAGTTTGTCTGTTTCTGTGTTTGGCCTGATATGGTTCTCAATCAGAGGAAGGTGTTAGTCATTGTCTCTGATTGGGAACCCTATTTAGGTAGCCTGTTTGGTGTTGGGTTTTGTGGGTGATTGTCTCCTGTGTCAGTGTTTGTGCCACACGGGACTGTTTCGGGTTTACACGTTTGTTGTTTTTGTAGTTTATTCATGTATAGTTTTCTTATTAAAAACAAACATGAATTTCAACCACGCTGCATTTTGGTCCTCCTCTCCTTCGACGGAAGAATCCCGTTACAACATGGCTATTTCAGCCACACCCATTGCTGACAGGTGTGTAAAATTGGAAACACAGCCATGCAATATCCATAGATTAACTTTGGCAGTAGAATTGCCTTACTTAAGAGCTCAGTGAATTTCAACGTGGCAGCATCATAGGATGCCACTTTTTCAGCAAGTCAGTTCATCAAATTGGTCAACTGTAAGTGCTGCTATTTTGAAGTGGAAACGTATGGGAGCAACAACGGCTCAACCGCAAAGTGGTATGCCACACAAGCTCACAGAACGTGACAGCTGATTGCTGAAGTGCGTAGCGTATAAAAAACGCCTGTCTTCGGTTGCAACACTCATTACCGAGTTCCAAACTGCCTCTGGAAGCAACTTCATCACAGGAACTGTTCGTCAGGAGCTCGTGAAATTGGTTTCCATGGCGAAGCAGCCGCAGATTTTCTGTGTGCCTGTTAGAAGCCTGTTTTCCAGATAAGGGCCTGATTCCAAGCTATTGCTGTGGTTGCAATACTGTGTATCTCCCACTCTCTTCATCACAATGTTTATATTCCAGCCTTCATTTCTATGAGTAATGTGTGATGTATCAGATTAACAGAAAAAGGAGGGAGTATTCAAATATACGAGTGAGAGAGAGAGAGAGAGCGATGAGGAACATCTCAGACTGACAAATTGAGTTCCCAGTTAATCTCCAATTCACACAGATGGCGGATCACACTGGGAGTCAGAGGCATGTAATAGCAAGAGCAGTAGCCATGGGGCACAGGTCTGTGATGTGAAAGGGTGAGAGGATGTCTGTTACAGCATCAGAAGTGTCTTACTCTGAGGCTCTGTGTTCTGTTAGTGTCTCAGCAACCTCACCTGTCATTCAATGTATTGGTCTGTGACTGACTGGGACTACACTTTGAAACAAAATATTCAAGGCACATAGACATAGAGTGGAGCTGAAGGGTCCCATGTGTACTGTAGATTGTTTCAGTTGGTTAAGTACTTAATTTAGCAGTCCAGTCACAAGAGCATGGTTATACTGCTGAAATAAGGCCAAGTAGTAGGTTGAAAGGAAAGCTGGTGATTACAGCTGGTGCCAGCGTATCCCCCTCGCACATAAGTATTTGTGGAATTAAATGAATATAGCAATGTGGATGAGTGTGAAGCACACCCTTCTGATTGCTGTGTGTGTAGAATGAGAATAAACAGATGGCTGTTCAGCCCATCCACAATGTCTACCAGCACGTTTCATAACTAACTGTTTACCAAGCAGGGTTATTCCAGGAGTCCTCTACATCCACCCATCCATCCCCATCCATCCATCCATTCACACTTGCTTTTGCTGCTGCTCAAAAGGCCTCTGTGTGTGACATGGAGGGGCTATTCTATTTTTAGCAGCATAGTGTGTGTGTGTGACAAGCATGGGAAGTTAAATCTGATGAGTGAGAGTGGCTCTAGTGATCCTAGGGACAGACATAGACAGGCTGTCAGAAGCCCCTAGACTCTCCTCTCCACGGTTTCCTCTTAAACATGGCCTGCCACACAGGGAGATACGTCTATTAGCAGCTCATAAGAGACATTTTGTGGAAAAGTGTAATCTCTTAATCTGTTGTAAATCTCTCCACACTGAACATTCAGCCCGCTAGAGAGAGAAGATGTTTTCTAGTCGGACACGTTGTCACTCAGGGCCCAGGGGATTTCAGTTTGACAGGTAGCTAGACGGGATAAATGAAATACCTCAGTGGCACAATATGAGATTTTATTTTTGGGCAAACAGTTTAGGGATGTGGCTGGAGAAAATAACTACTTTCAAATTCATAGACAGGGCTATGGATGCAAGGACCATCCATGAGATCAAAATAATACTGTAGTTTTAACCATGCTTTGAAGCTATACAGTGTTTGCTTGCAATTACATTGTTTACAAACAATTAAGTAAAACAAGCTCCTATTTTGGGTTCTGATGGGGTTAGACAGTTGAACTAAACTCATGAGGCATTTACAAGGTATACTCTTCAAGAATCAATGGGTATATGTGACCCCCCAACTGTTTTTGGTCTTATGTTCAAATATATATATTTTTTTTAAATGTGTATATATATATATATATATATATATAAATACAGTTGAAGTCGGAGGTTTACATACAGCTTAGCCAAATACATTTAAACTCAGTTTTTCACAATCCCTGACATTTAATCCTAGTAAAAATTCCCTGTCTTAGGTCAGTTTGAATCACAACTTTATTTTAAGAATGTGAAATGTCAGAATAATAGTAGAGAATGATTTGTTTCAGATTTTATTTCTTTCATCACATTCACAGTGGGTCAGAAGTTTACATACACTCAATTAATATTTGGTAGCATTGCCTTTAAATTGTTTAACTTCTCTAGGGTAGGGGGCAGCATTGGGAATTTTGGATGAAAAGCCCAAATTAAACTGCCTGCTACTCAGCCATAAAAGCTAGAATATGCATATAATTAGTAGATTTGAATAGAAAACACTCTGAAGTTTCTAAAACTGTTTGAATTATGTCTGTGTATAACAGAACTCATATGGCAGGCAAAATTCTTAGAAAAAAATCCAACCAGGAAGTGAGAAATCTGAGGTTTGTAGTTTTTCAACTCTTGGCCTATCGAATACACAGTGTCTATGGGGTCATATTGCACTTCCTAAGGCTTCCACTAGATGTCAACAGTCTTTAGAACCTTGTTTGATGCTTCTACTGTGAAGTGGGGGCGAATGAGAGGGGAATGAGTCAGAGGTCTGCCAGAGAGGCATGTGCTGGCCACGCTCGTTCACGTGAGAGTTAGCTTGCGTTCCATTGCATTTCTGAAGACAAAGGAATTCTCCGGTTGGAACATTATTGAAGATTTATGTTAAAAACATCCCAAAGATTGATTCTATACATTGTTTGACATGTTTCTATGGACTGTAACGGAACTTTTTACTTTTCGTGATCTTGCGTCATGAATTTGGAATCCTGGGCTAAACGCGCGAACAAAGAGGAGGTATTTGGACATAAATGATGGACATTATCGAACAAAACAAACAGTTATTGTGGACCTGGGATTCCTGGGAGTGCATTCTGATGAAGATCATCAAAGGTAAGTGAATATTTATAATGCTTTTTCTGACTTCTGTTGACTCCAACATGGCGGATATCTGTTTGGCTTGATTTGTTGTCTGAGCGCTGTACTCAGATTATTGCATGGTTTGCTTTTTCCGTAAAGTTTTTAAAAAATCTGACACAGCGGTTGCATTAAGGAAAAGTGGATCTAAAATGCCATGCATAACAGTTGTATCTTTTAGCAATGATGTATTTCTGTAAATTGATGTGGCTCTCTGCAAAATCACCGGATGTTTTGGAACTACTGAACATAACGCGCCAATGTAAACTCATATTTTTGGATATAAATATGAACTTTACCGAACAAAACATACCTGTATTGTGTAACATGAAGTCCTATGAGTGTCATCTGATGAAGATCATCAAAGGTTAGTGATTAATTTGATCTCTATTTCTGCTTTTTGTGACTCCTCTATTTGTCTGGAAAAATGCCTGTGCTTTTCTGTGACTTGGCTCTGACCTAACATAATCGTTTGGTGTGCTTTCGTCGTAAAGCCTTTTTGAAATCGGACACTGTGGCTGGATTTACAACAAGTGTATCTTTAAAATGGTGTAAAATACTTGTATGTTTGAGGAATTTTAGTTATGAGATTTCTGTTGTTTTGAATTTGGCGTCCTGCAGTTTTACTGGCTGTTGACGAGGTGGGACGCTAGCATACCCTAGAGAGGTTAACTTGGGTCAAATGTTTTGGGTAGCCTTCCACAAGCTTTCCACAATAAGTTGGATGAATTTTGTCCGATTCCTCCTGGCAGAGCTAGTGTAACTGAGTCAGGTTTGTAGGCCTCCTTGCTCGCACACACTTTTTCAGTTTAGCCCACAAATTTCCTTTAGGATTGAGTTCAGGACTTTCCAATACCTTGACTTTGTTGTCCTTAAGCCATTTTGCCACAACTTTTGATGTATGCTTGGGGTCATTGTCCATTTGGAAGACCCATTTGAAACCAAACTTTAACTTCCTGACTGATGTCTTGAGATGTTGCTTCAATATATCCACATAATTGTCCTTCCTCATGACGCCATCTATTTTGTGAAGTGCGCCAGACCCTCCTGCAGCAGCAAAGCACCCCCACAACATGATGCTCCCACCCCTGTGCTTCACGGTTGGGATGGTGTTCTTTGGCTTGCAAGCCTCCCCTTTTTTCCTCCAAACATAACGATGGTCATTATGGCCAAACAGTTTCATCAGACCAGAGGACATTTCTCCAAAAAGTACGATCTTTGTCCCCATGTGCAGTTGCAAACCGTAGTCTGGCTTTTTTATGGCAGTTTTGTAGCAGTGGCTTCTTCCTTACTGAGCAGCCTTTCAGGTTATGTCGATATAGGACTCATTTTACTGTGGATATAGATACTTTTGTACCTGTTTCCTCCAGCATCTTCACAAGGTCCTTTACTGTTGTTCTGGGATTGTTCTGGGATTGATTTGCACTTTTCGCACCAAAGTACGTTCATCTCTAGGAGAAAGAATGCGTCTCCTTCCTGAGCGGTGTGACGGCTGCGTGGTCCCCTGGTGTTTATACTTGCGTACTATTGTTTGTACAGATGAACGTGTGGTACCTTCAGGCATTTGGAAATTGCTCCCAAGGATGAACCAGACTTGGAAGTCTACAATTCTTTTTCTAAGGTATTGGCTGATTTATTTTGATTTTCCCATGATGTCAAGCAAAGAGGCACTGAGGTAGGCCTTGAAAAACATCCACAGGTACACCTCCGATTGACTCAAATGATGTCAATTAGCCTAACAGAAGCTTGCCAAAACTATAGTTTGTTAACAAGAAATTTGTGGAGTGGTTGAAAAACGAGTTTTAATGACTCCAACCTAAGTCTATGTAAACTTCCGACTTCAACTGTATATTGGATAAATGTACAGACACAGATATTCAAAATGCTATACATTATACAACGGGTGGATCTAATCCTGAATGCTGATTGGTTAAAACCGCATTCCATCCGGTGTCTTTTCCACAAGTTACCACCGGCTAAATCTGGGACGTTAAAAGCCTATTTACTCTGTTCCATCTGACTGTGCAATACGTTGTCTCATCAGCCCAGCCAGGCACTTTATAAACTTGATATCCACTATAAAATCATCTAGACATTACATCACATTTCTTTCAGACTAACATTTAGTTTTCAACAGCAGAAATTTTTATCAACCTTGCTGTCTGTCTCGCCGACATTTGCAACATTGTTTCAACATTCAAATTAGTTGTGGCATGGTAATGAACGTGTCGGGACGAGACCGACAGGCAGGCAGCGTTTTTCAGCCAGTCGAAATCATGAATCAGCTGCCATCATTTCTATGGATATATACAAAGAAAGGTAAATTGAAAAAATGTCAAATGAAACGAAGTGCAGCTAGTTTGCAGTCTTTCCAGCTGCAGTTTCAAATGAATGTGTAACAGCTCTCATCGTCAGTGGAAGGAAGAGTGGACCAAAGCACAGCGTGGAAAGTGTTCATGATATTTATTTTCAAGAAACTGTCACGTCTAATCAAGGTGGGTGGAATCAGGCGCAGAGAGCAGATAGCGATATAAAGTTTATTCTCCGGTGAACAAAACAAACACGGTCAACCCAAACACACACAGGGTGAAATTATCCAACACAGGATAACAGACTAACCGGAGAATAAGAAACACAGTAACACCGACAGACGAAAACGAATGACAAAATAAACAATCCCGCTCAAAACAAGTGTTGGACAACCTACATTATATACAGACACTAATTAACTAAACAACACACAGGTGAAACCAATCAGACAAAACCAACAGATACACGAAAAGGGATCGGTAGTGGCTAGTAGGACGGTGACGACGACCGCCGAGCACCGCCTGAACGGGCAGGAGAGCCAACCTCGGCGGAAGTCGTGACACAAACAGTCAAACAAAAATAACAAATCCAAAAACGAAAGCGAACAGTTCCGTCAGGCACAGACACTAAACAGAAAATAACACCCCACAAAACCCAAACAGAAAATCACAACTTATTTATGATCCCCAATCAGAGACAACGATAGACAGCTGCCTCTGATTGAGAACCACACTCGAAAAAAAAGAAAAAGAAATAGAAAACAGATTTTCCCACCCGAGTCACACCCTCGGTACCCTCAGTACCCCCCCCCCCCCCCCCCCAATGGTGCGGACTCCAGCCGCAAACCTGAAATTATATGGGAGGGTCCGTGTGGGCATCTACTCTCGGTGGGGGCTCCGGTGCTGGACTCAGGATCTCTAAGGTCACGCCGGGACCTCCGGACCGTAGATCGTCGCTGCAAGCTCTTGACTGGGGACCGTCGCTGGAGGCTCCGGACTGGGGACCGTCACTGGAGCCTCCGGACTAGGGACCGTCGCTGGAGGCCCTGGACTGGGGACCGTCACTGGAGCCTCCGGACTGGGGACCGTCGCTGGAGGCTCCGGACATGGATCATCACTGGAGGCTTCGGGACATGGATCATCACTGGAGGCTTCGGGACATGGATCATCACTGGAGGCTTCGGGACATGGATCATCACTGGAGGCTTCGGGACATGGATCATCACTGGAGGCTTCGGGACATGGATCATCACTGGAGGCTTCGGGCCATGGATCATCACTGGAGGCTTCATGCCATGGATCATCACTGGAGGCTTTGTACGTGGAGCCGGAACAGGTCTCACCGGACTGAGGAGACTTACTGGAAGCCTGGTGCGTGGAGCTGCCACAACACGTCCTGGCTGGATACCCACTTTAGCTCGGTGAGTGTGGAGTCACACCCTAACCTAACCAAACATAGAGAATAGATAAGGATCTCTAAGGTCAGGGCGTGACATATTGTGTTAGCTGTGTTTTTGGCTAGCTCCTCTGAACAACAGTGTCCTGACAAGTGAGCACAATTTCTATGCCAGACAAAATCGCCCTTCATTAGCTCATTGTTATGGATGCATCCAAATAAATGTATCTTGAAAACAGCTTAAACAAATGCAAATGCAGCTACTTTGCTGTTTTTCTGGCTGCACTTTTTGACGTGACTAAGTTAGCCGTAGTTGGCTAGCTAGCAAGTAAGCAAGGAATAAGAACATTGCTAGACAATAACATTTAGAACGAACGACGCGTCCATAGATATAGAATAAAAATAGATAGATCCATAGATATAGAATAAAAAGACTGAATGACAGGGTTGCGTCTCTGGCAACCGAACCGATAGAACGAACGATCAGCCGGCTTGGGTAGCAACCTTCGAATAGTGTCGGGACTATATCTTGTGGAAGGATGAAATAGTATGAATAAATTCATCAAAATAACATTTTTTTATGAAAAAAAAGTCAGTTCGTAGATATAGAATAAAAAGACTGAATGACAGGGTTGCGTCTCTGGCAACCGAACCGATAGAACGAACGATCAGCCGGCTTGGGTAGCAACCTTCGAATAGTGTCGGGACTATATCTTGTGGAAGGATGAAATAGTATGAATAAATTCATCAAAATAACATTTTTTTATGAAAAAAAAGTCAATCCTTTGAATATGTTGGTAACCCGTTGTATAAAAGTGATAATGCCCTCGAAGCCGGTGTTTGGAGCCGGTGTTTGGAGCACCTCCTCTCGGACCTAACAACACCAGTGCTAATATATTCTCCAAACACCGGCTTCTCTGGCATTATCACTTAACTGTAGTTGAGGAACAATGGGAAAGTATTGCTGCTTTAAAAGTTGATAAACTCTTGAGAAATGGCCCTTAAAGTGGTTTGGTTCAGTTTTTACATTTCTTTGTTCAAACCCATTCAGCATCACACCCACACCCTCTTAAGCCTTAGCCCCACCCATCTCCATGTGCTAGACAGGCATCGTAGTAGAGAGACTAAGGTTGAAAGTCATGCATTCTCTGATACACAACCCAACCAAGCCGCACTGCTTCTTAACACAGCGCGCATCCAACCCGGAAGCCAGCCGCACCAGTGTGTCGGAAGAAACACTGTGCACCTGACAACCTTGGTTAGCGTGCACTGCGCCCGGCCCGCCACAGGAGTCACTAGTGCGCAATGAGACAAGGATATCCCTACCGGCCAAGCCCTCCCTAACCCGGATGACGCTGGTCCAATTGTGCATCGCCCCACGGACCTCCCGGTCGCGGCCGGTTGCGACAGAGCCTGGGCGCGAACCCAGAGTCTCTGGTGGCATAGCTGGCGCTGCAGTACAGCGCCCTTAACCACTGCGCCACCCGGGAGGCTAATTAAAATGTTTTTACCTAAGTCAGGGATTTCCTCATCATCGGATTCATTTTCAGAGTCAGAGAGAGTCAGCATGGCATGATCGTAGCAATGTTGTTGAGAGCAGTAGCAACACTTTTGCAGTTCTCCAAGGCTATATTTTGTGAAATTCCACAGCAGCAAGGATTATCTGAGCAGCTCATGTTATAGGCATGGCAGACCAATCAGCACTCATCTCTCGGCATGTCCAGGCCAACCATTATCTCAACCAATCATGGCTAGCGGAAGTTTCCCTTCTTTTTCCATGGCTAAACCAACTAGGCTCGTAATTTAACAACTGCGTTCATATTTACAGATGACATAAACGTTTGTTAGGTATTTTGGATATAAAAAAATCTTTATGGAACAAAAGGAACATTTATTGTATAACTAGGAGTCTCGTGAGTGCAAACATCCAAAGATCATCAAAGGTAAGCGATTCATTTTATTGCTTTTCTGACTTTCATGACCAATCTACTTTGCTGCTAGCTGTTTGTAATGTTTTGTCTGCTGAGAGAGATGTCCTTACATAAACGCTTGGTATCCTTCCTCCGAAAAGCTTTTTTGAAATCTGACACCCCAGATGGATTAACAACAAGCTAAGCTGTGTGTCACGCCCTGACCTTAGAGCTTTTTATGTCTCTATTTTGGTTTGGTCAGGGTGTGATTTGGGTGGGCATTCTATGTTCCTTTTTCTATGTTTTTGTATTTCTTTGTTTTGTCCGGGTATGGTTCTCAATCAGGGACAGCTGTCTATCGTTGTCTCTGATTGGGAACCATACTTAGGTAGCTTTTTCCCACAGGGTTTTTGTGGCTAGTTATTTTCTGTTTTATGTTTCTGTACCTGACAGGACTGTTCCGGTTTTCATTCATTCGCTTTGTTATTTTTGTTATTGAGTGTTCAGTTGAAATAAAAGTATGAACACTTACCACCCTGCGCTTTGGTCCGATGATTCCTCTTCTTCCGACAACGAATACCGTTACACTGTGTTTTTCATGAAAATTAAATATTTTTAGTAATTTAATTTGAATTTGGCGCTCTGCAATTCAGAGGATGTTGACGAAAATGATCCCGCTAACGGGATGGGTGCATCAAGAAGTTAAAATCCAATGCAGGAATCGGAATGAATGATTTGTCACCAGTACTTGAAAACGTGAATAAAACAGTAAATACATTATGCTCCATACATACCTATGGTATACTACAGTAGAAACAACCACACAATATCCAGAAAATAAGCACTTACTTTGATAGGAATGCACCCATGTCCAAAGTTATTATTTGTAAGGAAAACAACAATGAAGGCAATGCGGGCGCCAGCCGGAAAATGTGCCAGGGGCAAAAGTGCTCTGCTTATTTGATCTGGGGAAACACTGGGGATGTGCTTGGGCTCTCATTGAAGAGAGAAGTTTGTCTGGCTCAGTTAAGCGTCAAACATAAATTGTCCGCAACAATTGTCCTCACACTTCTTGTGAATTAATGGGGTGGCAGAACACACCTCAATTCAAAATGTTGTCCAAAAATTAAACTTGTTAGAAAATAATTCTAAATTTACAAGTTGAAAGATAGCTTATAGATAATTAGCAGACAGCATGTCTTGATTTGGGCTCTCATTGAAGAGAGAAGTTTTTCTGGCTCAGTTAAGCGTCAAACATAAATTGTCCGCAACAATTGTCCTCACACTCACGCGCGTAAAAAAACTCACACTGGTGCGACCATTAGAGATATTTGGAACTCACGAGGGAAAAGATTAAGCAGTTCATCAAAATACGCGCACACACAAATACAATACAGTGCTATAATTGATGGGTTGTAAGGAAAAAATACATTTAAATGTGTGTAGCCACATGGGTTAGAAAAAGTGTGGCAGTGGCACTTTTATTTTCTCCCTGCCTGCAGCTAGCAACTGTAACTTCATTGATAGCCTGAAATGGCTTCTTGGTAGCTAGTTACAAGGTTGGGAGATAGGCTCCCAATCTGGGCTAGCTAAAGCCAACTTCATACAATTAGTAGGTGTATAGTAGTGTTAGAGAGAAACAATATGGGCATGACACCTCCACATCTACACACACACACACACACACACACACACACACACACACACACACACACACACACACACACACACACACACATGGCAGTAAAAGTAATCAGTGTTGGTAAATGTGCTATGTGGATCAGGGCCAGCTGTAAACATGTCTTTCCCTCATACACCCCCCTCCTGGGATGACGTCTCTTAGCCGTGCATCCTACGTCAGAGCAGCATAAGCCCAGCAGCACAGACGCTGGTCGGAGGGTGACAAATTGAGGAGGTTTTTGGGGATTGGGGCTCTGCAGGGCATGGATAAACAGCAAGTCTGACAGATCAGACAGGGAATGAGGACATAGATTTTCTCCCAAACTGAAGCGTAACAATGTGACATGTGCTCTTGCATAATTCTGCCCCTAGTGCCATTCCTCCACCCCTAACCCCCACCCTTACCGAACAAGCTCCTTTCCCCTGGGGACACTGCCTTCCGTCTACACAAAACCGAGACCCAACCCAACAAATACACACATAAAACCCTGAGAGAACAGAACACAGTGGCGGATTATAAAACCACTGCATCCACAACATCCACTGGCTTAGGGAGTAATATAGGGATGATTGCCAAATGACTGCTTCTCTCTCTAGTCAGCCTTTCCATGTGTATAATAATGCTGCATGCAGAGCCAGAGCAAATAAACCTATCTATTAATAGTTATTTATAGATGGAAAGACCTTTAAAATAACAGCATGCAGAATTTAATTAAACGCTCATGGTGTAATTACCTGACGCCACATGTACACTTCCCTAAAGGTGGTGAGTAAGCCTGCATGACGTTCTCCCAACAATCCAATTCCTGTCAAACTGCTCACACACACTTTTAGGAGGCTAATCTGGGAAAGTGAGGTGTTGAGATTTAAGTGATAATGGCTGGGCAGGCAGGCTTTTTAAATTGTGCATGGAGGGGATGTGAGGATGGCATCATACCATATGCTATTCAGGATGTGAATGATCTCATCGCTACTTGACTGGACCTGGATAGACCTCTTCTCATCAATACACAACCTTTTCTCTCATGTTTCATACTATATTTAATAGTGTATGTAACACGCTGGTGGGAAGTCTCCTAGTCCTTCACATGGAGATCTGTGTGTATCCTTGCTGCTTACATAACATGGTGACTGTCCTACATTCCCCATTGTAAGCATCCTCTTCTTCATTGCCATTCTCTTTCATCTTCAGTGGTTCTCAGGGACTTAGAGGAACAATCAACTAAGTTTTCAAACAAACTGTATTCGTGCTATATTCCCTGTGTCTGTGGGTAGCTATTTGCCAGGCATTCTTGCTGAATGAAAACACACTGTTTGTGTTTTCACACCAGTTAGCTGAAGGAAGTTCATTCATACAATGTTTCTCTGAGATGTGATTCTGCCCAATCAGCTAAGTTGTGGAGAAGCTCCACCCTGTGACGTCATCCCAGAGATCCCACTGTGTTCCAGCCAGCCAATCACACGTCAGTTTAGCTGCAGGTCCTCCTCTGAGTGCCCAGTCTGTCTATGAATGGTGGGCTGTTTGAGTGACAGAGAGACTCCTCACTGGTGATGGGGTCCTAGTGTGTGTGGCACCACCCCCTGCCTGTCTCCTTCCGGACCCCTGCCACACATGTGCGTGATCATGGGACCCTGGCAGCTGTCTAATTCAAGGTGCCGTCTTTTCAATTAGGGTGCAATGAATTAACTTTTCAGCCCATCGAGTGGCCCAGGGAGCTGCAGCCAAGGGGGCGCCGGTGGTATAATGATGCCTGGCACAATAGCGCCACTGTTCTCCAGCCCATTCCCAGGAAACCACACAACATGCGCCATTGTGTGCCATGTTTTGCTAGCTGACCACGTTGCCCCGCAGTAGCCAGAGAGACAGAAGCCCAATGTGGTTGGTGGAGGCCGGTGACACAGTAACACAGGCCATGAGGGGCTGCTGCTCGATGGAGACCCTGGGTTTATACATCTCCCTCTGTTTGATGTGCTAAAATAATTTTACAAAAAGGTACTTTTGAAAAGCGGGCAGGGCCGAAGTGGGGGTGGCGGGAGCAAGAGTCATCTGAGGGGACCAGGGTCAGTGAAGAGGGCTGGAGCACTGAGAGAGAGCGAGCACTGCCGCTACGGTAAGACCTTCCTGATTAAAGAAAGAAATGGCAAGCTATAACAAAAGAAATTAGGTCCAGAACTGGTTCTAAGCTGGTCGTAACTGGTTCTCCTACCTTTCATCTCCTCCTTCTGTGATTTGCACTGTGTGTGTGCCACCTTGTCCCCCTACTCCATCTGCCCTTTACCCCTGTTTACGCTGCATAGCTAATGGGGAAATTAGTTGTGGGGGCTTTCAGGGACAGCCAG
Organism: Oncorhynchus kisutch; assembly: GCF_002021735.2. Lineage (NCBI taxonomy): Eukaryota > Metazoa > Chordata > Actinopteri > Salmoniformes > Salmonidae > Oncorhynchus > Oncorhynchus kisutch. Next base: position 48,168,753 of record NC_034178.2, on the reverse strand, counting down.
GGAGCCGAGGTTGACAGGAACAGGGAGACATGTCACAGGAGCCTTTCAGGGGCCTTTCAGGGCCTGTACACCAGCAGCTCTTCTTATACACCACAGTAGGGGACCTAGGATACAGGAGCCCCTCACAAAGGGGCCCGGACCATCCCTCACAAAGCCTGGAGTGTCACAGCTAACTGGGGCCTTTCCTCTCATAAGCAGTATAGAGGGAAATACCTGTCAGCTGACAACTAAATAATGCCGGAGATTCTCCTCAGAAACAAATGTTGTTTATCAACTTAGTTTTCTGACTTCAATGATGACGGCTGGTGCTTTTATCTTACGCTTGACAAGCTGACAATAGAAAGTGTTTGTCAACTCCTCCAGTTCTTAGAAAGTGCTTTATAACTAAATAAAATACAATTATATTGGCCGTTTAGACACATATACAGCTGTTATTGCACGTGCAGCGAAATGCTTGTGTTTCTAGCTCCTACAGTGCAGTAATACCTAGCAATACAACACAGTGTTCAGTGCGATGGTGATTGCATCATCCGTGGATCTTTTGGGGCGGTACACGAATTGTAGTTGGTCTAGGGCAGGGATGGGCAACTTTGATGGGGGTGGGAAACACCAAAAAATCAGAACTCATCATGGGGGCATACCCACATCCACACCCAAACAGAGCCTTTTGGGAGCCCTAAGTGAAATTTAGTTTCCCCCATCTGTGAGCAAAACATGTTATGCTTTAGAATTAATTTCCTGCAATTTTACACATTTTGCCATGGGCTGTAGAGAAAATGTTGCCGTTTTACAGCAAATTTCCTGCAATTCTACACATTTTGCCAGAGGATGGAGAGAAATGTTTGCTGTTTTTAACGTGATATCTGAGTGAGACTGACGAACAAAATCAATGGGGGACCCATGGTCAGTAATTCAACCATGATTACGATATTATTAGATAGCTGGTTGCTAGTCTAAAATACCAACTAACATACCAATCTAAAAAAAAATTGCTGACATGTTCAGTGACTGACATAACAGTGACTGACATAACAGTGACTGACATAACAGTGACTGACATAACAGTGACTGACATAACAGTGACTGACATAACAGTGACTGACATAACAGTGACTGACATAACAGTGACTGACATAACAGTGACTGACATAACAGTGACTGACATTACAAGAGAAAAACTGCTGATGCACAACCAAATGTCGAAATTGCACCTTGTGTATTCTACTATTCTAACTCTTAAGAGTAAGTTGAGACCCAGATTTAGTTTTGTTCTGTCTTTGGAAATGTATCCTCAAGCCTATATAAGGGACGCAGGCCGGATCACCAGTCGCCCATCCCTGGTCTAGGGCGGAGGTGATATGGTTCTTAACTAGCCTCTCAAAGCACTTCATGATGACAGAAGTGAGTTCTACGGGGCGATAGTCATTTAGTTCAGTTAACTTCGCTTTCTTAGGTACAGGAACAATGATGGACAACTTGAAGCAAGTGGGGACAACAGACTGGGATATGGAGAGATTGAATATGTCCGTAAAGCATCCAGCCAGCTGGTCTGCACGTTCACCTGGGGCCTACCAGGAAGACAGACAGTCTCATTATATCTGCCAAGAACAGGCCTCATTTATCTGCCTCTTAGGCCAAGTCATTGTTAAGGGAGCTCTGCAGAGTGGTCACTAGCAGGCACAACCACAGTCATAAAATCAGATTTTAAACATAGCTCTAAACCTTAACCCTAACCACACTGCTAACCCAAATGCCTAACCCAAACCTTAAATTAAGCCCAAACGGCATATTTTAGTTTTCATGAATTTTTACAATGCGGCCAATATTGACTTTGCTGCTGGCATATCTATCGGAAATCTCTCAGTTCTGCCTCTAGGACAAGACTCATCCCAATAAACGTCCACCTGCCTGATTGTATGCAGTATTAGTCGTTAAGCATCGCTGAATGTATTATTGTAATAGATTTGTACTCAAGTTGTACAATTTGTATCCCCAGATAGATGGCTTTGCAAGATAAGCAAGCTTATCTGCATTTAATGAACTGTTTGTAATATTCCAGTGATTATGAACATGATTTATTCATCAGTTGTAGTCTAACTGCCATGTGTCTATTCTGTCACAGACTCCTGAAGGAAAAGAGGAAAAGAAAAGAGGACGTCAGCCACGGCACACACAAACACTTACACACACAAACACTTACACACACATGCACCAGCACACACACTTACACAGACACACAAACACTTACACACACACACACACACACATTTACACACAAACACGCACACACACACATTTACACACAAACACTTACACACACATGCACCAGCACACACACTTACACAGACACACAAACACTTACACACACACACACACACACATTTACACACAAACACGCACACACACACATTTACACACAAACACTTACACACCCACACATACATTGGAGCAAAGATGAGTGAAGATAAAACAGCTGAAAGCGTGGAACCTGCTCCTGCAGTGCCAGTATCAGCTCCAGCACCAGCAGAGATGAACTCTATTCCCAATGGGAAAGGCCATGAGACAGGGGAGGAAACCACAGCAGCAGCCAAAACACCACCAGGAGACACCACAGAGCAGTAAGTATACACTCAGGTACAAGATAGCAGACTGCAAACATACTAAAGAATACACAGGCTTTTCATCTCTAAAAGTACAGTAAACACTCTTTCAGATAGAAGATAACCTCATCCCCAGGCTCAATTGCTTTCGCATTTCATGTTTGACAGAGAGAGAGACGGCTGGTGGACAAGATTAGATACACAATAGCAGACAAGAGGAACCTTTTCAGCAAAAAAAAAGTATACACTCAGGTACTAGGTATTAGGCAATATATTACGTTGGTCGAGAATGAAACTTTTAGTGTTGAATGTGATGTATTCCATCACTGAGCCTTATCGTGTCAGAGAGGTAAGGTGAGCTCTGCTACTGGCTGCCTAGTCCTGTGGGCAGGCTACGGCTGTGACCTACTACTCTCTGAGAGTGTCACATGTCTCCCTTCACACACCCCACAACAACAACAACACTACTCTTTGTTAACTACCTTGGATATGTGTGTGGAATGCGTACCTAGTACTACCTAGCGTCAGAGCCTGCGTTCCTTTGCCCTACTAATCATGAGGTCACCTCTATCAGCACGGAACAGACCTGGCCCTTAGTCACAGGAAATTACGTCAACTGTTTAACATGTACAGTGTCTCCCCATGCGCCCTTAAGTAGTGGAATACATGCGTTTACCCAGACTGTGTCATTTTCTGAGGGTGTGTTTGTTGTTTTTTCTCTTTGTGCTTTCATTGGATGATGGAACGTCTTTCTCTACGGCACTTTGTAGGGAAATTGTTCCCAATAGTGCCCAAAATGTCAGGTATGTGACATTGACAAGGAAGGGATATGTTTCAGTGTACTGTTTCTCACCATTACAATAATGAGTTGTGATAAGGACAGACCAGCCCCAGACTCCTATAGCAGTTTAATGTTATCCTATGTGATTCGAATATTCTCTCAGAGAGCGTCCTTGGGTTTTATAACATTGTTCTTGCTTCATGTTCTTATGACTGTGCTTTATTCCCATGAATCCCCACAGAAGTGAGGATCCAGAGGCCAACCTCGCAGAGAGTCAGGAGTTCCTGTCTAACATGGAGGACAAAAAGACCACACGCTTCACAGATGTAAGTGGAACCTATAGGCTGCTTTCACCCCAGTGGATGGTTCAGATGAATCTGTAACGTGTTCATTCTCTTCTGTAAAGCAACTTTGATTGTTGTAAGCATTGTGCTAACAAGCGTGTTCACCTCTATGTGTTTCTCCATGGAATTAGTTTGAGGGGAAAACCTCTTTTGGAATGTCAGTGTTCAACTTGGGCAACGCCATCATGGGAAGTGGAATTCTGGGATTGTCGTATGCCATGGCCAACACAGGGGTCGTTCTATTCCTGTGAGTCAACATGGATGGATTAATTAATTAATTAATGGATGGATGGATGGATTAATGAATGAATGGATGTATGAATGAATTCATGATTGTGTCCCACTTGTTGTTGATTCTTCACAAAAAAATACAGTTTTATATCTTTATGTTTGAAGCCTGAAATGTGGCAAAAGGTCGCAAAGTTCAAGGGGGCCAAATACTTTCGCAAGGCACTGTAGATGACCAACAGTTCTATATGATGAATGATAAGATCAATTGGTAATGTAAATGTATGTACATGGATTTATGTATGTACATGTGCACATTAGCCACAAATGTTCCTCTGATTTAATTGCATTCCATTTATTCCCTCTGAATGGAGCTCGTCCCTGGACAGAAATAGCCCTGTAATTATTTAAAGGCAATTAACCAGGTGGAAAACTCACTAGTCACTAGATAAAAGGCAAATACGGCATCATTAATCATTACTGTGATAGCTATCTTAACTACAGCAGTGACACGCTGGTGGTGCGTAAAACCTTGTGTTACATGATACACATCTGCATTGAGATTAATAGGGATTTCGAGCGTTGTGTGGAATAATGAAATGTAATGGGGCCGCGTGGAGAAGTCTCATTAATATGCTAATAGCAGCGTTGTGCTGCTGTGTTAAACCAATGCAATTACAATGATGGATGCTGGAAATAACCTCAATGTGCTTGCATCTGCATGTCCTATCTTGTGCTGTGATTGAATGTGTGAATACTGAATGTGCATGAGTGTGTTCTCTGGGGTCTGCCATGCCAGCTAGGGAGAATAATCTGGGCTGTGGTGGCATCTGCTGTCAGGACGAGTCACAGAGAGCTTAGTTTAACAGCTGTCAGATTAGTCATGCAGGGGTTATGTAATGCGTTTGTGGGTTTAGCACCCACTCTTGTCATCCTCCTATTACCATCACACCTCCTAACCCCAGCAGCTAGGGTACAAGCTGGCAGAGGCCATGGGATCTGGATTGTTAAGTCTTGTTCCATGTAAGACTTTATCATGCTGCATTTATTAGAAAACTCTCCTAGCCCCAGGGATTTGTTTACCAAGTGACCTTAGATAGGATTACAATACAATAGCTTTCTACCTAGAGGTCAGTGGTGTAAAGTACTTAAGTAAAAATACTTAAGTTGTTTTTTGGGGTATCTGTACTTTACTTTTCGTTCACTACATTCTTCAAGAAAATAATGTACTTTTTACTCCATACATTTTACAGAAAATAGAAAATAAAATACAAATTGTGCCATCTGGTTGGCTTAATATAAGCATTTTGAAATGATTTATACTTTTACTTTTAAACCTTAAGTACTGTATATTTTTGCATTACATTTACTTTTGATATTTAAGTATATCTAAAACCAAATAAGTTTAGACTTTTACTCAAGTATTGTACTGGGTGACTTTTACTCATACACATTCAGTATTCACATACTTCAGTCATTTTCTATGAAGGTACATTAAATATACAATGTATGTGGATAGCCCTTCAAATTAGTGGATTTGGCTATTTCAGCCACACCCGTTGCTGACAGGTGTATAAAATCGAGCACACAGCCATGCAATCTCCATAGACAAACATTGTCAGTTGAATGGCCTTACTTAAGAGCTCAGTGACTTTCAACGTGGCACAGTCATAGGATGCCACCGTTCCAACAAGTCAGTTCATCAAATTTCTGCCCTGCTAGAGCTGCCTCAGTCAACTGTAAGTGCTGTTATTGTGAAATGGATATATCTAGGGGCAACAATGGTTCAGCCGTGAAGTTATAGGCCACACAAGCTCACTGATCGGGACTGCGGAGTGCTGAAGCATGTAGCCCGTAAAAATAATCTGGCCTTGGTTGCAACACTCACTACCGAGTTCCAAACTGCCTCTGGAAGCAACATCATCACAGGAACTGTTTATGGGGCGCTTCATGAAATGGGTTTCCATGGCCGAGCAGCTGCACACAAGCCTAAGATCACCATGCGTAATGCCAAGCATCAGCTGGAGTGGTGTAAGGCTCCCCGCCATTGGATGCTGGAGCAGTGGAAACACGTTCTCTGGATTGATGAATCACGCTTCACTCTCTTGCAGTCCGACAGACTAACCAGGAGAATGCTACCTGCATAGTGCCAACTCTAAAGTTTTGCGTAGGAGGAATAATGGTCTGGAGCTGTTTTTCATGTTTTGTGCTAGGACCCTTCGTTCCAACGAGGGAAATGTTTAACACTACAGCATACAATGACATTATAGATGCTTCCAACTTTGTGGCAATAGTTTGGGGAAGGCCCTTTCTTGTTTCAGCATGACAATGCCCCCGTGCACAAAGCAAGGTCCATCCAGAAATGTTTTGCTGAGATCGGTGTGGAAGAACTTGCCCTGCACAGAGCCCTGACCTCAACCCTATCGAACACCTTTGGGTTGAATTGGAACGCCGACTGCGAGCCAGGCCTAATCACCCAACATCAGTGCATGACCTCACTAAAGCTCTCGTGGCTGAATGGAAGCAAGTCTACTCAGCAATGTTCCAACATCTAGTGGAAATCCTTCCCTTAAGAGTGGAGGCTGTTATAGCAGCAAAAGGGGGACCAACTACATATGAATGCGCATGATTTTGGAATGAGATGTTCGACAAGCAGGTGTCCACATACCTTTGGTCATGTAGAATACTATGTGGCTCAGTTGGTAGAGCATAGCACTTGCAATGCCAGAGTTGTGGGTTTGATTCCAATGGGGGACCAGTGTGAAAATGTATGCACTCCCTACTTTAAGTTGCTCTGGATAAGACTGTCTGCTAAATTACAAAAATGTGGTGGATCTTTACTTTTACTCAAGTATGACAATTGGGTTCTTTTTCCAGCACTGCTAGAGGTAAAGTAATGTTTTGGATGTGTGTAGTAATGCCAAATCCATTGACTGTATACTAGCAGTAGCACAGGTTTTAGAGTCAGTGGAATTGTAGGTAGGGTGACACACAATCTTTTATTTCCTAACTAGAGGTAGTATGTGTTTGTCTTATTGGCAGCATGCCCACATTTCTTACCAACTGTGACTAAAATGAAGCGTTGATACTATTTAAGACAACCATGACCGACATAAATATTATCCAAAAGACTGTATCCAAGCTTTCTGGCTAGAGACATTTCTAGAGGAGTTTTTTCCACACTGAAAACAGCTATTTATTTTGAGCTGGTTGGTGTAACTGTGGTTTCTCAACCTGTCTTCTGTCTGGTCTGGACTGATTTGGACCAGCTGAACCCTGGTTACTACACTGTCTGTTTGTCTGTCTGTGTCACCTGACTTACAGTATATACAACCTTAACTGCTCCTGTGCAACCTAAAATTAAACATGCTTCACTGTTCATGTGAAATGTACAGATGTAGGATCTTCATTTGAGCCACTTTGCTATAGTGGGAAAATAGTCTTGCTGCAACAGGAAATCTGAATTATTACGTGGATTATAATTCATGGAGTTTTCTTTACGGTTGATACATTTTTTTGTTATGGCAAATCAAGTCTGACATGTCAAAGTGGAAATTACAAACTTTAGAACCTTTTTAAAACTCAAATACACTACAAGTTTGAAACAAAAGAGTGATCAAATGTCGATCCTACACCTGTAATAGAACCACAGTGACGCACAGTGTAGCAATTACCAGTGTGCATTTACAGTATGAATGTATGTATCTACTACAAATGACTTAGATCCACGTGCCTCAAATCATTATGCTCTCAAGCAGCCATATTGACTGGTATCACAGATGTAGCGAGAGGGAGAGAAACATGTACTGTAGAGCAGGGATGGGAGGCCGGCGGCCCTTCTTTTGAAGGCCCTCGGATCAATTTGAAGATCCTACATCTGTACATTTCACATAAACAGTGTGTGAAGCGTGTTTAGTTTTATGTTGCACAGGAAACTCATTTAGGGTCTTAACTTACTGTTGCAAGCTAGAGTAGTAGAATACACAAGGTGCAATTTCTAAATATGGTTTTGCATCAGCAGTTTTTCTCTTGTTATATCAGTCACTGATAATCACTCAATTAGCCCTTGTCGGCATTTTTTTTCCTTTTCGAAACTTAATCTAGCAGCCAGCTATCTACATTTGTAATCATGGTCGCAGACCTGCGAGCAACTGCTGCCCCTCATGATGACTTCATATTTTTTGTGGCCTCCACCCTCATTAATGTTTCCCAATCCTGATGTAGAGGGACTCGGGAGGGGGACAGCCAGTCAAGCAACTTTTCAGTGGACCACTGTGTGCTGTGCTCCAGCCTCCAGGGTGCACCTCTCTCTCCTCTCAATTCTTTCTGCCAGCGTACGTTGTCAGTCTGAATCTTAGCTGCTCATTCCCAAGGGGGACAACAGACCTACATAGCAGCTGCACACGCTTCTCTGAACACAGAAAAACAAAGGGAAACTCAACAACACACCAAACTAACATCACATTAACACTGTGGCATCCCATTAGCCCGGGTACCAGTTGGTTTAGCTAACATCCCACTCCTTGTATTCCATGTGATATGCCAAAGATCAGCTTATCATGACAGGAGTGGCAAGGAGTGGAATGAGCTAAACAGAGAGCTAAACAGACTGGTACCCAGACTAGCATCCAATCCCTCCAGTACTTTATCCTATCCTACCCTTTCCTTTGACCTCACCTACTGTAACACCTACTCTGTCCAATGGAGCATTACAGCACTGACAAGCATTCCAATCACCCACTATTGGTATGGCCCTGGGGCGGCAGGGTAGCCTAGTGTTTAGAGCATTGGACTAGTAACCGGAAGGTTGCAAGTTCAAACCCCCGAGCTGACAAGGGCTGTCAGTCTATGTCGAGCTGTCGTTCTGCCCCTGAACAGGCAGTTAACTCACATCTGACACCGTTCATGCCTATGTATGAGTGTAGGGCCAGGGGGTTCATGGGACCAGTAGCCTATAGCCGCTGCTGGTGCCCAGCAGTGGGATTACTGTAAGGAGATTTCTGTGTTTTCTGGAAGGAAAGGGGCTGGAGCTGAGGCCGGCAGAGGGCTCTGGGCCTGACTGTTGTGTCATGTGGGCTTTAGCTGAACAAAGAGGGTTTTCAGAGGCTGTATTGGGGAGGTAGCTGTGCACTGACCCATTCAACCCATGTAGCTTTTTTGCCCCTTTGTAGTGGTCTAACATTTCAGATTATAGTTGGCACACACAGAGGTCTCAGCCGGGCCCTGGCACCAGCCCTGGCGGGAATGCAGTTTGTCTGTCTGTCTGTCTCCGTTTGCCAGTCTGCCAGTCTGTCACACTGTTCCCAGATAACTTCTCCTCCACCACAAATCAGCCCTGCAGCATTCTTCCACTACGCTGCCCGGGACACAGAACAATGTGAAACGGAACATAGTTGAATTTGAGGTGAAAGACGTGCTTTGCCTCTCCGACACAAGCCCAGTTCCAGTTGCCAAGAGTAACAATTTGAAAGAAATGTGAAAGAAAAAAAAGTTAAAGTTGGAGAGAGGAGGAGTAGGAGATCAGATTGGTCTGTTCGGCCAGATGTTGGCCGCTGGGGCATGCAGCAGTATTTTGGGAGATCTTGGACCAGAGAGTGTTTTACTTTTCCTCTTCGTTAACTCTGAGGTTTTTCCTCAGCTTAATGTCAATGTCAGCTTTGCTTTGTAAATATTTCCACCTCTAAATAACGCCCCTAATGTCCTTGTGGTTGTTTCTCGTGGTGGGGGAATGGTGGAGATATTTGTAGTTAATGCAGCCAGTGAGACTGATGCTCTGTAAGGCTGAGGCTCTGTATGAGGCTAACCCTGGGTGAACCTAGTCAGTGGGTTGCTGTTTATGAATGCACCCCATAACCCAAGACTCAAGACCCTATAACCCAACACCCAGCTGAACACCCAGCTGAATCAATGGTTTACATGGATGAATGTTATCTGAGAGCCATGGATTAGGACAGCTGTTACAGTCATACTGCACCAGAATGTGCTGGGATATCAAGTTCAATAAGGATGAGGAAGATGGTGATAATGATCATTATGACAATGATGGTGTTGAGGATGAGGTTGATGATGATGATAATAATGATGATGATCATTCATAATAATGATTTTGATGATGATCATATGACAATGGTGTTAAGGAGGATGATGGTGATGGTGATGATGGTGTTGAGGAGGATGATGGTGAATATGATAATGATGATGATAACAGGGTTTTTTCTGGATAATAAAGGAGGTTAGGTGGGTGGCGTGGCAGTGGGGCCTGGCAGTGGGGCGTGGCAGTGGGGCATGGTATTCTCCCCCTCAGCGTAGCTGAATTTTAGAGAAAATGTTCTCCATGGAGCTGTGAGAAATTAGTGAAGTTTATAGCGAATTTCCTGCAATTCTACACATTTTGCTATGCAGCAATTTTTTTTTGTTTGTTGTTGCAGTTTTAATTTCCATGCAATTTTACATATTCTGCCACAGTAAGAGAACATTTGCAGTTTTAAAGCAAATTTCCTGCAATTCTATGCATTTTGCCATGGCTCTTCTCTGTTAAATATATACTGCTAAATTAATTGTTTTGGGAATTTCAAATTCTCCCTGACTGTCTAGCTTTCATTTTGCAGATTGTTAGTTCTCAAAGATTATATTATTTAAAAAAAAAAATAGGTCCATTATCTTTTCTACATATTTTATATCTTGTTTTAGTCATTTAAGTTAACACTAAAAGTGTTTTTCCATCCCGAAAATGTATTTAGGCAACCTGAAAAATTGCTTAGGCGGCCCAAGGATTTCAATGACGGAAAAGTCCCTGTGATTATGACAATGATGGTGTTGATGACAGGAGGATGATGATGAAGCTCTCTCCTCTCTACTCTGCAGGGTGCTCCTGACAGTAGTGGCTGTCCTCTCATCTTACTCCATCCACTTGCTACTCAAGTCATCTGGCATTGTGGGTATGTAGTCTTCAGACCATGAGCAGGACTTTTGTTGGGGACCATACACCAGTCAAGCCCTACAGCCCCTGTCAGGAAGACTAATGTCATGTTAACATCCCATAGCCTCACAGCCTGCCTCTTCTCTTTAGCATATGTGACCCACCATCTCTTTTTGGTCTTATTTCCTAAGTTTTAAATTGTGTTTTTTACATTGGATAAAAGTACAGACTCAGAGCTTCAAAATGTTATATCATACATTGTAGTTAAGGAAGAATGGGAAAGTAATGCTGATTTGAAAGTTGATAAACCTGTAACCCCACTTTTGAGAAAATGGTCCTTAAATGTTTTGGTACACCTACTAGAGAGCTCTTCTTTGTTTACACCCGTTTAGCATTGTTCACACCCTCTTAAGCCTTAGGCCCACCCATCTTTTTAAGGATTCACATGTGAGGCCATGTGCTAAACAGAGTGAGTAAGGTAATGTAGTTAACAACCAAAGATTTCAAGACTAAAAGTGGTGAAAGTAGTAGTCCACAATTAGGAAAAACAGCAGGTAGAAATATACTTTATCTAGTCCTTGGCCTATATTCTAATCTGACTTTGGTGCAGGTGATGTTGCTCTTCACATTACTGTTTATGGTAAACGAAAGGCTATAACCACCCCCAGCCACATCTACTGTAGCTAAGTCGATGGGTCTCTATTGCTAGACCTGTTCACATGTTCAAGAAATACAATAGGCCATATCACCCCGAGACACATCTGGCTACATTGATGGGTCATGTAATCATTTGGCGAAGTGGAGTCTTTTGTTTAGACATGTAGCTAGCAAGCTAGCTAAACAATAAACCATAATCCCAACCCATACAGTATAACAATACAAATAGATTGTCATAGCTAGCTACCATGCATGAAAGGATGTAGTATGAATCTGCAGGTAGCAAAAGCTAACCAACATCTGTAGGTTCAATGTCAGCTAGCTAGCTAATAGTAGGCTATAACTAGCAATGCAAACAGATTTCTGAGATATGAATAATATTACTACGTAGGTCATACACGTAGCTTGCTTGCTAGCCAGCCACCTAACGTTATCTAGTTAGCTAACATTATGCTTTAACTTGCAATGAAAACAACTTTGACAACATTTGATATGTATCATATGTGAAAATGTAGCTAGACTCTTACCCATATACATGGAATGCTTCACGGTAGACTGGAACCCCTTTCACTAAGTAAGAAGTTCTCTGTCATTTACGTTTTGTTTGTACAGCTTGCTTGGGCCATTGAGTCAAGTCACTCCAGTTCACACCGACTGTGTGCAATGCCATAAGAATCATCAGATCTTTAGATCTCTCTCTGTCATGGATGCCATGGTTGCCCTTAGTTTACAGATGTAATCTGGAAGACAGGTGTTTTATACAACAGCCTTCTGTGTTCTCTTTTCAACTCCCTCCGTAATCAAACGTCAGAGTTTTCTTCACATTGTTCTCATGCTCTGCTTCCACCAGGCATTCCACTGATTTCCAAACTCAGTCAACTTCTTCCATGACAACAAGACTGTTGATCCCAGTTTCTTCCCAATCATTGTCATCAGAAGACTCTACAATGTCTGGTTCAATGAAAATGTTTTTAAGTTCCTCAGCGTCAGAATCAGTTTCAGGGTCAGAGAGGGTCAGCATGGCAAAATCGTCCTCCAGAAAGTAATCCATTACAACCTTTTCCCACATATCTTGCACCTGCTAAATTCAGGGCGGAAATGTTGTTGAGAGCAATAGCAATACTTTTGCAATTCTCTATGGCTATAACAATAAAATTATAAAAACGGTAGCAAAGATTATCTACACATACTGAGCAGCCTGCGACATGGCAGACCAATCAGAACTCATCTCTCAGCATGTCCAGCCCATCCATTATCTCAGCTAATCATGGCTATCAGGAAGGTTCCTGTTTTTTTCCATGGTTAAACCAACTAGGCTCGTAATTTAACAATTGTATTTGCATTTACAGATGACATACAAGTTTGTTACTAATACACGTGAAAGTGTACATGTTCAAGAAGGCATTTCTGCAAAAAAATCAACATATGCTTAGTTAGACTGATCACTAGGAATTCACATCCCCCTCCCCAGTGCCCAACATGCTCTACGCCACAGTACAGTTCTGTATGTGAATGTGTTTTATGACTGTGCCTCAGGTATCCGGGCTTATGAGCAGCTGGGCCAAAGGGCATTTGGAACGCCAGGCAAGATGGCTGCCGGCATCGCCATCACACTGCAGAACATCGGAGGTGATGGCTCTGTCACACACACACACACACACACACACTCTGGGGATGTGTTATCACAATCATCATCATATGACCTTGTCAGTGGGTACCCCTGAGCGCCTGGCTCTATTAGTAATGCCCCTTTCTATTTCTGCATCTCTCCATTCCTGCTGTTCTTCTGTTCTCTCTCCCTGATGTGTGTATAGGGAAGGTGAGGAGATTCTGAGTCTGTGTGAGGGGATGGAGGAAAGACCGGGCAGTAATCTAGGCCCTCTCCTCTTATACACCAAGTCACTCGGCTCCGTCATATCCTCACATGGTCTCTTCCATCATTGCTATGCGGATGACAGTCAACTACTTTTCTCCTTCCCTCCCTTCTGACACCCAGGTGGTGACACGCATCTCTGCATGCCTGGCAGATACTCAACTTTCTAGCTCTCTCTACTTCATTGAGGAGAAATCTACTTTCTATGCCTGTGATATCTCATAGCAAGAACTTCATTTTGCTTTCTTGTCACCATGTTAACCTGTGCTACACAGAGATTACCAGAGATACTGAATTCACTGTTTTAGTTATGTTATCTATTGTTTTCTCAAGAGGATATATCAGCACAACATCAAAGTATTCAATACGAAAGGGATAAAAGGGATTAGTGTGTGTGTCAGTGTGTGTTTTAAGATATATTTAGATTTTCTGGAATATGATTGTCTCTCTTGTATTTTGTAATATTTGTTGTCCAGGATAATATGCACAGCCTGCACAAGGATTAAGTGTGTGTGTGTATATACTGTGTGTGTACTGCGTGTGTATACTGCATGTGTATACGTGTGAGTGTGTGCATGTGTGTGTATGTCTGTATACAGTATACATGTGTGTGATACTATTACTAATAGCTGTGTCTCTCTGTGTGTCCCTCCTACAGCCATGTCCAGTTACCTGTACATCGTGAAGTATGAGTTCCCTCTGGTCATCCAGGCCTTCCTGGGGGTCGACAAGCCATCAGGGTGAGTAACATAAAGCATGTTCTTTACATATTACAACAGTAACATAGAGGGCCACTGTTCTGAAACAGTTCTTAATGTATCAGGCAGGGAGGGGAAGGTGGCTGCATGTGTTTTCATCCAGTTGGATGGATGGGCATTAAAGTTCAGCAGAAGGAGATATGATCCAATGTGAATTCCTCCAGTGATCCTGAGCCAGTGTTAAACCACCACAGGGGAAACCTCCTCTCAGGTTGAGCCAGTGTTACTGGCACTGACAGGTCTGCAGCTCTTTTTGTCACCATGCCCCATGCCAAGCAGCTGGCCTGAGAACAGCTGTGTGTGAGAACAACCCTGGGAGAAGAGGGCAGCCTGGCCACGCTGATACAGACACACATCATTACACAGCCAGGCTCCACGGCTGAAACGTAAACCAGAGGATAACACTATGTAGACTAGAGCAGGTTACCTGATAGCACAAAGACAATGGTCTTTACCCTGAAACAGACTGAGTATACTGTAGCAGCCTCTATGCACTGTCTATACTCTAGTATATGGTGCCTACCTGGCTTGTGTTATGGCCAGCTGTCAGTGTGTTTATGATGCTGACTGAACTGAATGATGTCCAGGAAGTGTTTTACAGCTACACAGAACGCCTCATATTCTCAGTCTGAATGACATTGTGTGTCTGTGAGCTTTCCACAGAATGAGCCATAGATCAATCAGCGCCCAAGGCTGTGTGTGTGTGTTTTACCAACCAGGCTGTTAGATGTCTGCTCTTTGCCTGGAGTGTTGATACTGTATATGGATTGAGAGTTTGTTTGTGTGAGTATTTTGTGGTTGATGTTTGTGTCTGGAATTGCTGTGGTGTGTGTATGCATGCGTGAGTGTGTGTTTGTGTGTTCTGTGTGGTTCAGAAGGTCAGTCCCCTCTGCCCGTCTCTGTGATGATGTGTGACTGTGTCACATGGCAAGATGGTTGGCTGGGGTGTAGGTGGGGCAGCTTGACACTGACAGCACAACAAATGGACCACTCTCACAGGTTACAACTCTAGAATACAGATGTTGTCATAGAGAAAATATGAGATGAACCTCCTCCACTGTCTCAGATGTGGTGGATTTGGTTAGTATTAGTAATCCAGTGGATTCTATGTGTTGTCGTGTCTTTGGCATCATTAAAACTG